>NC_056732.1:275209520-275227020 GCF_019279795.1 Protopterus annectens
TTCCTCAATCCAGTGGTTGAGTGTATCCCTGTTTCTCCTCCATAAGTCATTATAATGATGTCTACATTGCTATCCAGGATGTGGGATACTGGTGGCACTGGATAAAGCTTGAGCAAAACTATCCCAAGCCTCAGACTTATACAGTGACCCAAAATAGTCCCCCTGCAGAAGCCATTGGCTGTGGCTCTTAATTAGGAGTCCAATAAAAATCTTGGACTTCTAGACACCCCACCTCTCTGCCCTAAACCAGGCTCCTTCCCCACAAATGTCTGCTATGTCTTTTATGGATCTAGAGCAATGGAGGTTGTTGCTTTCCAGCAATTCCAGTTATCACATTTAATAGAGTATGCACACTGTTTGAAATTGTTGTGATCCCCTTACCATCACGCAAATGCATTGCTTGGCAGTGCGCACCCTCAGTAACATATTTGCATGATGGTAAGCAGAGAGCAGCAGTGAGGCATTATGTAATTGCAACTAGAATTCCAAGTTTATTGGACGTGCTGGCACTTGTGTATGTGTGTTAAGCAATGTGAAGCCCATCCCAGTCAAGACAGCAGAATTATACTTATAGGAATATAGTACACAGTACATCCACAGATATACATCTGGTAATAAATGTGATAATACATAGATAATTAAATAATTGACACAATACTACTGTCTCAGCCCTCATACATGTAAATAATATCAGTTCCACTATCTCAAGTGCTATAAGTGAGAGTGACTATAATTGGAAGTGGAACAACTATAGTGTTATAAGTGAGAGTGACTGTAATGGGAAGTGGAACAGCAGTAAAAGTGTAGGGAGTATCCTGTACTAGAACCCAGAACCATGTGTATGGCAGTCCTACATTTATACCTGTTGCCACAAGAAGATTGAAATAATGCATGTCTATGTTGCAGTTCATTGCTATAAACTGCAATGTCACAACAGTATAACAAAGGTTTTACACCCTGTGCTACAACCCAGGACCATCTGTATTCCAGCCCTACACTTACACCTAATGCCACAGGACTAGTTACATGATATTCCCTATTTCACTCATCATTCTTCAAGTCTCACTGTTAACTGCCACACAATGCCACTTGGGGGGGGGGTGCGCAATGCTCAATAGTATTAATTGAATGCATCCAATTTCTATTTTTTGGCTGTCTGGGTCCTGTTTGCTTCCTCTGGGGTCCAGTTGTCCATTTCACAAACTGACATGCTTTGCATAAATGAGATAAGCTCAGCCACACTCGGCATTCATTTCCTCCATTCCAGTGATTGCACTATGCACCACACTGTGCAAATGCTGCCCCCTCCAACAAAAATAGAGAAACAAAGACAGAAAAGGAGAAAAAGAAACAAAGAGCAAGTAGTTGAAATGAGGAAAATCAATGTATGACATACACACAAGAAAATTATGGCTTACATCAGATATGTCTGCATAGATCTGGATTTGAACTCTCAATCCAATGCATCTTCAGAACTCAGGATGTGAGCCTTATCCCTATTTGCCACACAAACAACTTTGTAGAAAAGAACTGAACTCAATCTACACACAACTGACTGCAACAGCATCTAAAGTGATATCAAACCATACAACTGTTCTTTGTACATTTATTATTTTTGGATGTAGTACACCTAGTGATCACACAACCTTCAACTTCAACTACCCAAACATAGACTGGGAGCATTACTCTAGCTCCAACACCCTAGCCCAAAGGTTCCTAGAATTTATAAATACAAATGCTATGGAACAACTTGTTACCACTCCCACAAGAGGGGAAAACATACTGGACCTGATCATCACCAACATGGGGACTCTGTGTTCCAGACCAGAAGTGTATCCCTCACTGGTAAGATCAGACCATAGACTAATCTCACTGGATATTCACATCCTGACTCCACCCCCTGCCCTGAAAACCACAGTGAAAAACTTTTCTAAAGCAAATTTCACACTCCTCAAAACTGAGATGGAATCCTTCAAAGCCCCCGGGCCTGTGGAAAATACGGCCCAGACCACAGAATCCTTTATAAACGCATTCTATGAACACCTTCAGGAATGCATGGATCATGCAATCCCAAATAAAACCAAGACCCAATCCTCCAAAGGCAGACGTCCTGTCTGGTGGACCCCAGCCATAAACAAACTAAACAATAGAAGGAGGAAGCTACTACATGATAGAGCAAAATCCCAAAAAGGGGAGGCATCTCTGATCAGTATTAGCAAAAAACTACGGGCCCTCATAAAATCGTCTAAGGCCAGCTTCAAGAGAAAAATTGCACAGGACACTAAGGATAATCACAAGGCTTTCTTTAGTTATGTTAGGAACCTGGGTGGGAATTCCCAGACATGCTCAGAATTAGTCCAAAATGACAAAAAATACACCGAACCCACAGACATTGCCAACATCCTAGCTGACAGATTCAGCGCAAACTTCTCCCCCCCATCCCCACCAAAAGAGCAAACATTTATCCCAGCAGAGTGCTGCCCCCCTGACATCTCAGATGCTCAGGTAAGAGCTGCCCTCTCCAAAGCAAAAAACACAGCATCAATGGGACCAGACGGTGTCCCGGGCTGCGTCCTACATGAACTCCAAGAAGAGCTAAACTCAAACATAAAACTACTGTTCAATCTTAGCCTTACTACAGGATATGTACCCAAAGAGTGGCATACAGCAACAGTGGTCCATCTCCACAAAGGTGGTGCCTCAATGAATACTGGAAGCTATCGCCCCATAAGCCTGACTAGCTTAGTCTGCAAAGCCATGGAAAGGATCATCATGGACCTCATAAATAAAGATATTGGGGAGCTACAGACACTGGATCCTACCCAGTTGGGCTTTGTTAAGGGCAGATCCTGCCTCTTAAACCTGGTTGATTTCTTTGAAACAGTCACCAAGGCCATTGACGAGGGGAAGGTGGTCCACACAGCCTACCTGGAACTCGCAAAAGCCTTCGATACAATACCCCACTCGGGCATTATAGATAAGCTCACCAGCTTAAATATAAACCCCTATGTCACTAGATGGGTTGCAAACTGGCTCAAGGACAGAACCCACATGGTTAGAATTGCTGGAGTCATGTCAGACTCCAAACCAGTTACAAGTGGCGTCCCACAAGGCTCAGTCCTGGGACCTCTCTTGTTCGGTATATATTTCTCGGAGGTACAGGCCAACACGGAAGGACTGTGGCTGACTAAGTTCGCAGATGACTGCAATCTGGGCGCCATAATCGACTCTCCAGCTGACACAAGCATCCTCCAAAAGGGCCTCATAGAAACAGACAACTGGTGCCAGAGCCATGGCCTCAAGCTAAACGCCAAAAAGTGTATAGTCATCCCTTTTGGCAAAAACAAAGTGCCCACAAATTACCACATAGGTGGTAATCCATTAAGTACAGAAGAAGTATTAGGGACCTGGGGACCCAAGTTGATAGCAATCTCTCATTTGACAACCACGTGGCCAAAGTGGTTAGAACAACATTTTATACAGCCCACCTAATCATGAAGGGATTCACATCTAGATCAGGGGATGTCATTGTGCCACTTTACTCATCCCTCATCAGGCCCATAATTGAGTACAATGCCCCTTTTGGGATGTACCTTACCAGACACCTGCAGCAACTGGAAAGACTCCAAAAGTACCTCACCAAGAGGATCATAGGGCTCAAACAGATGCCATATGCTGCCCGGTTAAAGAAACTCCAGCTCTACTCAGTGGCATACCGCCTGCTCAGAGGCGATCTGTGCCTGACGTATAAAGCCATGTCCAACCCGGTATTAATGGACATGCTGCACCTCAGAAAATCCAAATCCCATCAAGCTACGCACTTGAGAGGCTTGAACCTCAGCACTGAAATAAATAGGACATGCTGGAGGGACAGATTCATAACCCAGAGGCTCCCTTCACTCCGGAATAAAATCCCAGTCCAGGTTAGGCAGAGTCCCTCACTGACTCTCTTCAAGAGGAATCTTGATGAGTGGATGGGAGATCATAGGTTTACCCCGGGTATCACTTCTGTGTCACTGTTAGACAGAGGCACAGTATACTAACCTCAAAAAAGGGCATAGCAAAATTAATTTAAAATGGGTGGCGAAAGCCAAACACACTCTGGCTAGGCTTATAAATGCCCTAGGGTAGATAGCCTAGTATGAACCTATGTACCTATGAACCTATTGTCATCATTGTTTAGGAATATACAGCTCTGTCTTACATATCTGTGTTTGTTGGTCATGCTTCAGTTATTTGACCAGTAATCTAAGACATGCAGTGTGTAAGCCTTTCTTTATCATTGCCCTTAAAATGTGTGAGGATATTAAATGGAAATAATATCATATGCAGTGACAAACAAATTAAGGCCAGGTTGGATGTTAATGAATACAACTTGTGAATTGTGTGCTGCTTGCTTACATTTCCAGCCTTACATCTAACACTTTGTAAATCTAACCTGACACACCCAGTGGAAGGAAGGCAGCCTCCCAACCAGTAATCATTCACAGTTGCAATCTATTAAACACAAACACTGAGGGAGTGTCTGCAGTATGTTTATATCTCTAACATGGATCCAGATATTTGGCATTCAGAAATTCTAATGAGTTAAAACCTCATTTGCATATTCGCCATGCTAACAGGCTTGAATCTACACCATATAAAAAGGCAACTGTGTAGCTAGGCAAACTGATGATGAAGAGACTTGTTTATGTTTGAAAGACTGTACATGTGCTATTTCTTCAGGATATATCTGTACCGAGGAGTACTGAACTTCAGAAGGTATGCTTCTATTTTGTCAGCTACATACAGCATATGCTGGAATGTATTTAAGAAAAATCTAAAGCAAAGGGTTTTACACATTATCTGTATGCATTACTTAGGAGTGTACTGATGGCATGCATGTTTGTCAAGCCATTTCAGAGGTACACATGATTTCCACTACATGGAAATAGAATGCTGAGTGCTAAATATGTACAAATATTTTAGGGACAATTCCTCTGATAGCACTTTTAGCATTTCAAAGATGGTTTACTAACAAAATGTGTCATTTTGCTGTTCTTTTGGGGGTCAAAGATGAGTTGCAGTTATGGCACAAACAAGAATAGACTGTTCTGGGGGGGCAAAGATTATTTACTCTTATGGAACAAACAAGGATATACTGTTCTTTTGGAGGGGAGCAAAGATGAATCACTGTTATGGGACAAACAAGGATATACTGTTCTTTGGGGTTGCAAAGATGAGTTACTGTTATAACACAAACAAGGAAAGACAGTTATTTGTGGGAGGAGCAAAGGTGAGTTACTGTTATGGCACAAACATGAATAGACTGTTCTTTTTGGGGAGAACAAAGTGATTTAATGTTATGGCACAAACAAAGATATATTGCTCTTGTTACACTCCTTGTTTTGCATCATTGGGTAATACTGACTGGCTATTTTTTCTGTTTTATCTGGTAACAGTTATTTTGTAGTTATGTGATACTTATGTGTATTAGTCTTCTATTGTCTTTTAGGACACCTAGGAGTATGCCACTGAGATGTGTCAATCCTCAGTGTCCGATGCTGAGAATCAAGTGATAGTGAATGCCTTTAGGCTACATGGTGCTTTTCTCCTGGAAAGGAGTCAGAGAGCTATGGCATGTAGGATGCAAATATGGCACCAGACAGTAAATGATGTGAATACCTTAAGTGGAAATGGCAAGACATATGAGCAGGTGCGCCACAATACCACTAGCATGATTAAATCTGCATGGAGGAGAGAAGCTGCAGTGGGCCATGATCAGATCATTACTCAGGAAGGACCTGCTAGGAAACAACCACTAACAGCCAATGAAAAGTTCCTCACCAGTATCAGGGATCCAGACTGCTCCCAGGAGAGTGCAATACAGCATGTGCTGGATGTCAAAGCAGCAGTTTCAAAGACAGCAAGTATGTCCTAGGAAGAGCTTCCAGGTAGGCTTTGGTATCTCAACAGTTGCACACTGCTGTATAGTAAAACAATTGACATCAATAAGTTACTTCTGTGTCACATCTTGTTTGTGGGGAATTGAAGAGTGCTTCAGTTATTAGCTTAGGTTGGAGTTGTCAGCTGCATTCTTGTTGAAAGTATAGTTAAAGTACATATAAAGGGGTAAAATTATTACCCCCCCCCTGTTACTGTTAATTGTGATGATGTTGCCCTTGCCTCTTCTTTAACTTCTTATAGGACAGTCTGGATTGCAGAGGAGTATTTCATCTGCAGATGGTAAGCCAAACATGTTTATGTCAGTACTGCTGAGCAACTTAAAGAAATATTTTAGTGTGTGCTATTGATGTCAGGACTATTGTGTGTACTACTGTAAGGCTGGTAATAGCTGCAGCACTGTTACTTTGTTAGCATATCTTGGATTATAGAAGTGTAGATATTAATGTTTTCCTCTGTTTGTTGCTTTTTATCACAGGTGATCATGATAGTGGGGGTGTGGGTCCTCTGCCACCTGATGTCAGTGTATCAGCAGACTCTGATGATGATGATGGCCAAACTGAATCACAGTCGAGGGGATGCAGAGGTTGAATCTGACACTGAAGTTGATATAGAGCCATCCCCTGCAATTCCATCAGACACAGCCAGTAGGCCTACTTCTACCCTTTGCACTGTGCCCTCAGATACTGGACAGGTGCAAGATGTGGCCACTGATCAGGCATGTGTGACTACTGAGGCTTCAGTGCCTGTTGACTCTGACAGTAGCCAAAATGTGAGTGAGGTTCCACACAGGAGGGTTGATAGGGGTGCTTGGAGAGGGCCTGTTCTCCCTCCTCCACCCAGTGCAGCATAGGTGCTCCAGACAATTGCTCGGGGTTATAGTTGTGGCACAGTGTGCGTGACTGCAAAAGAAAGGCACCATGTTGCCTCTGCATTCCCCAACTGTGATTCAGTGGATCAGATGAATGACACATTAGAATGAGAAGTGTCTGTGATGGACTGTGGGCTGTCCATCATAGAATGAGAATTGCCTGTGATGGAACATCTGCTTTGAGAGGGACGGCATCCTCATGGGTGTAGGTCAGCCACATCATCTGCTGTCAGCCAATGTGGCCATACCCGATCATGCTCCCATAGTGGCAGTACTTCCACTGTTCTGTCAGTGAGTGTGCTGTCCACACCCAGACATGGCAGTCTACGGGGTTATGATCCTGAGTGTCCTCATGAAGGGAACTCATCCAGCAGACATCAGTCACATTCAGGTAACAGCAATGCATCTGATTGTGGGTATGGACATGCCAATGTAACTCCTGGCAGAGCCAGTTCTCATGGACGGGGATAACAATGATGAACTTGCCACCTCTACCATGCACTGCTCACACCTGTCTGACACATTAAGCCGTAGAGCCAGCACAGAGCCTGGCTGTGTTTATGCAGACACTCACAAACTAGTTTCACCTGGAGGACCCCTACAGACACACACAACAGTTACTCATTTTGTCTCACTGGCCATTTGCTGGTTTATCCAAATGTCTGCATGTTTCTCCTTCTTACTCACACACACTCACCAACCTTTTGTGTCAGCCTACGTTTCCTGCCTCGCCCCCCCCCCACAACACTCTGTGTAAGAGATGATTACTATGCCATATCATGTTTTCTATCTTTTGGATTCAGGGATACATAAGCTTTATGTCTGATGCTCAGGATGCATAGCTAACTTAGTGCTTAGTATATCAACATTTGTGGTGTTAAACTGGTATATGTACCTTTGACTTATATAGGAAAGTTAGATAGTTAATAGCATCTAAATTTCCTAACTTTATAGCAAAGTGAGGGTTGTGAATTCAGAAACTGCAGTGTGTATCATTACCTTCCAATATCTCTTTCTAATGACTTTCCAGTACAAACATATGATGCTAAACTTAGGGCATGCAGTGATCATCAGTACTTTTGAGAGGTAGGACTGTGTGAATCTTTGATGCCTGAGGCCTACTACTTAGTAATGGACACATATAAGTCAAATAAGTCTCATTCGTTGCATGTTAAGGTAATTTCTGTAGAAATCTCCAACCTTTTACTTGCTTTCTGGATCAAGTAATGAAATACAAGGATACGCTACACATTCATATTATTAAACAATGTACTCCAGGTTCAGGACTTACCTTGTAAATGCAGCAGTTGCCACAGTTTTAGTTCAGGGGTGACTGTTTGATGCTTGCAGTACATAGCCAATACATGGGGAGGTAACAGTTGTGTGAGTTGCCTGGCATCAGTGTTTTAGGCTCCTAGGTAGTGAGTGAGTGTGCTACGCATTCTCTCTTAGACAATGCAAGGTCATACTGAGCACAGCTATGTCTGTCTACACCCACAGCAGCTGGTGGTTTCCCCTCTCACTCCTCATCTCTATTTGGTGACCTTGTATGGTGGGGGGATGCATGCTCTTTCCCCTTGCTGATCTTGCTGAAGCTGTTTTCTCAGGATTGTGTTGTGTAGCATGACACATACTATGAATATTTTTGTACATGTCCATGGATTGTACTGCAGGGCTCTCCCAGATGTATCTATGCACTGGAACCATGACTTCAGCAGCCCAAACACATGCTCTATGATATTTCTGGTTTGACAGTGTGCCTCATTATGGCATTCTTCCATGGGTGTGTGTGCATTTCTGATGGGTGTCATCAGCCATGGTTTCAATGCATAGCCTACATTCTCCAGTAAATGACCCTGTGGGATATCTCTCCTAGCAAACATCTGGTAGAGTTGTGAGGTGTACCAGATATGTAAGTCATTGTAACTGCCAGGGTTTCCAGCACATATATGCAAGATAATTCCCTTGGCATTGCACCTGACTTGGCAGTTGACAGAGTGGTAGCCCTTTCTGTTTATGTAGAGTCTACCCTGTTACCTGGGTGATGCCTTCATTTCTATATGTGTGCAATCTCTGGCACCCAGTACTTCAGGGCAGTGTACTACATGGTAAAACTTCTGCATATTTCTGGCTCTGTCCTCAGAACTATGGGGAAAATATATGTGGTCACTGACATGTTGGAGAATAGCATTCAGGAACTGGTGAAGGATCCTGGATGCAGATGGCTGTGACACCCCAGCATGTCACTTGTTGGTCTCTGAAAGGTACCTGTAGCTAAGATTCTAAGGGCTAAGCATACCTTTGCCTACAGTGGGATGGGTTCTCTGTGGTTGGTTCTGGGTCTGAACTGAGGATGGCAGAGGTTGCAGAGTAGTGCTCTACACTTTACACATCCTGTAGGTTGTGAAAAGTTAAATGTCGCTTGAAAACTCTTCTACTTCTTGGCTTAGGCCTATTAGGCAGCAGTAGCAGCAGCATCAGAAGTGGCAGCACTGGCTTCAGCCTGTTCATAGGTTAGTACTAAGCTAACTGCCCTTGCGAGCCATTGTAAGCCTAGCCAATTATCCGTTGTGAGACTCAAACCCTGCACCTTGCATTTGTAAGGCAAACATCTTAACCATTAGGCCACCCTCCCAAACCCTTAAAGAAACAGCAGCCCCTAACAATCTTTCGGTGTACACTCCATTCCATGGCTTTACTCCAATAGGTTTTGGAATTCACAGGGAAAACCAGCACTGAGTTTACATGGTTGCTTTATAGCTTGTTGAATAGCTACACCATGTTGGATTGGTTGATTAGCATGTAATTCAGCTGTTTATGCTGTAATTAACATGCCATAGTGTTTACCTTATTTGCGTGGGGGTGTGCACCTGTACACGATGCTTACTGAATCTGAATTTCATTGCTAATGTGTAGCTTTTATTGAATTTCCCTGTTGGCTACACAATTGCATAACAATTTGCCACTTTGAGTCTGAAAGGAGAGTGGGGAGGTAATAATGTTGTTAAATACTTACAACTGAAACTGCAAGAAGAGTTACACTTGTGTGAGCCTGAGACCAATAATTAGCAAGCATAAAGAAACCTGTGGTTATCTGTGACTTTAGAGAAGTTACCACATCAACGTATCTTTAAACTTCTGATTTTTTGTGACAATATACAGTTTTTGAAAGCCATCAAACATGGATAAATATTATTCTGGATGGGCACTCTGTCTGGATCAGGATTTGTCCAGTGATATTAGAAGCCATTGGTATAGTTATTGCATTCCTGCCTTTCTTAGATGTCTTGCTATAATAGTCCTCAAATTGAAGATAACCAGAAACTTTGAAAAGTCTGACTCAAATGTATTTTTTTAAGCAGAACCTGGTTTCAGAGGATGACAGTGATTTATTTCTAATTATGCCTACAGTGGGTTAAGAATGCTCTGCCCCTAGTAAAGGAAACAGAAAGGACTAAAATTCTTGCATTATAGTTTTGCATTGCATGGTTTCAATGTTTATTGTTTTATGTTACACTTGGTAAATTTGCAGGCATTGCTAATCTACAAAAAGCCAGTAGTGTCAAATGTTCCAGCCCTACATGTGGGATGTGATCAAGTGTAGAGGTGAGCACCCTTCCTCACTTGACATATAACTTTGCTTTCTGGCAGTTATCTATAGTACTCCCCAGCAACCCAGTTAGGTCTTCAGATGTTCAAACAAAGTGGCAAAATAAAGAGGCAGAAATGGACATAGCACAACTTATTATAGAAAATTTGCCCTTTGCCATAGGTATTGACCCAATTGCCCTTGAATGAGGTAAGGCAAATAACATTTTGGGTCCTGCTTCCAAGGAAGCTGGAGGACAAGCCCCCAAATCCAGAAGTAGTCAACATGAGAATCACAGTGTATTTCAATTGGCCTACCTTTTTATAGAATACCAGTCCATGTTACCAGTGGACTGAGACTTCATCAGCTGATTGTGGATGGTTACACTATTTACTTATTTAGCCATAAACAAAACTACCAGTATGTGGAATACTTTGTTAGCACTGCTGGTGTTCCTTGGATAAGGCACGCTTACTACTTAATGTACTGTTAACTTGTTGATTTGATTGTTTATTTCTTCAGAACATGTATTATATATATATGAAAGCTTTAATGCTTTTGCAATTAACTGGGCAGGTCTTCCTTAAAGAAGACACACAATGATGAAGGGAGGTGAGTTATGGCTACAATTAAAAGACCTCAAGGTAAATATGCTTTTACTACTATGTATGAACAGAATGTAGACAAATCCATGATGGCAAAAAGGAGAGATGATAGGGTTATAGTCATATTAAGCATGAATTTAAGCAAGCAGTTAAGCCCTTGGATAGTAAAAATGTGATTTAGCCATTTTAGGCCACATTACATTCTCAGACCAATACCATTAATGAATCCTTTATCACTGATGTCCTTCACTGATTTTCTTTGAAGTCTCCACCTTTCAGCCTTTTGTCCAAAATGGTTTACTCAGTTGCTGAGAACATTAATTTAGGAGAGATAAAAGCAGCTCTTCACTCATCCCCAAAAGTAAAGGCACGAGGACCAGACAGCTTGCCTGTGGAATTATGCAAATCATAAGATCCAGTAGGTTCCGTGTCTGTATCATTCCTATTTTAGACCATGCTTTCTCCAGAAGTACTCTCCAGCAATCTGTCATTAATTACTGCATTACCAAAATCTGATAAGGACTGGTCGGCTGGGAGTAATTAGAAGCCAGCTTCATTAATATGTGTTGCAGTGAACTTGCATGTCAAAATAATATGCAATAGGATTAAACCCTTTTTCAAGATTTTTCCCAGCGCGTAGACTGTTTACAGTAACAGTATTGTAGATCCTTTAAGAGCTATCTCCTTAATGTATAAGCCAAGATACCATCCTTGCATTGCAGTGCTGCACCACCACCCCCCTATTTATATATATTAACTCCGAGAGCGCACGGACACAAAAAGGAAACACACACCCACAAATTTCACAGTCCCTCGCGCACACACAAACATCAAACATATACATACATCAACACATCCAACACTTGCATGCATTTGGACACACTCAAACTCCACACAAAACCCTTACAACACATTCAATTACCTTCAATTGCACCTACCTCCATACACGACACGAACCACGATACACTCCCAACACCGCACGCCACATACTGTAAACCATAACTGCAAATTCAAGATATTCGAATTCACGATTATGTACTTTCGTGATTTTGAGTCTTCGACTTTATGATTTTCAAATACTGAAATTTTGTATTTCAGTATTTCAAAATTATAAAGTGAACCCATTATATATATATATGTATATATATATATATATATATATATATATATATATATATATATATATATGGGTCTACTGTTGGTCGACATCCCATCTCACTGACACTCATTTGATCGACAGCTCATTTGATCGACAAACATTCTAGGTGGGGGGCTTCACCCCCCACACCCCCCCAATGTGGGGGGCTGTGCCCCCCACACCCCCCAACTATATATAACAACTCCACAGTCGCACAACAGTGGGGAGGGGGGCAAATCCCAGGTTTTTGCCTTGAATACTTTTTGTCGATCAAATGAGCTGTCGACCAAATGAGTGTCAGTGAAATGGGCTGTCGACCAACAGAAGTAGACCCATATATATATATATATATATATATATATATATATATATATATATATATATATATATATACATATATCTATATATATATATATATATATATATATCTATATATATATATATATATATATATATATATATATATATATATATATATACGTATATATATATATATATATGTATATATATATATATATATATTTATATATATTATTTACATCTATAACACACACACATATATAGCTATAGATACAGATATAGATATATATATATAGATATAGATATGTATCTATATCTATATCTATATCGATATAGATACAGATACAAATAGAGATACAGATATAGATATAGATTTAGATGCAGATACAGATATAGATACAGATATAAATTATATATATATATATATATATATATATATATATATATATATAGATATAGATAAAGATAGAGATATAGATACAGATATAGATATAGATATAGATACAGATATAGACACAGATATAGATATAGATATAGATACAGATATAGACACAGATATAGATATAGATATAGATACAGATATAGATAGATATTGATACAGATAACAGATATAGCTAAAGATATAGATACATATATAGATATAGATATAGATATAGATATATATATAGATACAGATACAGATATAGATATAGATACATATATATATATATATATATATATATATATATATATATATATATATAGAGAGAGAGAGAGAGAGAGAGATAGATAAAGCTTTAGATACAGATACAGATATAGATATATCAGGTCTGTTCTGAGCTAGTACAAAATGGAACAAAATACACTGACCCCACTGACATTGCCAACATCTTGGCTGATAGGTTCAGTGCAAATCCCCCCCACCACCTACAGGGCCTATTACTATTCCAGGGGATTGTGTAACTCCAATTATTACTGATACGTTGGTTAATAAGGCTCTATCTAAAGCTAAAAACACTGCCTCCATGGGACCAGATGGTGTCCCGGGCTGTGTCATCTGTGACTCAAAATGAATTAACCCCGCATCTGAATACCCTGTTCAGTCTTAGCCTCTCAACAGGATATGTGTCCATGGGATGGTGCACAGCAAAGGTGGTTCCGCTGCAGAAGGGTGGGCCCACAACCAACCCTGGGAACTACCGACCAGTAAGCCTGACCAGTCTGATCTGTAAGGCAATGGAGCGAATCATTATGGAACTCATAAATGGAGAGATTGGGAACCTCCAAACACTTGACCTCACTCAGTTCGGCTTTGTCAAGGGCAGATCATGCCTCCTGAACCTGGTGGACTTCTTTGAGACAGTTACTCAAGTTATAGATAAGGGAAAGGAGGTACACGTGGCTTACCTTGATCTTGCTAAAGCATTTGACACCATTCCCCATTCAGGAATTACTGATAAACTCACCAACCTGGGCATAAACCCTTATGTCACATATAGGTATCACTTATCTAGAGGAAAATAGTTTTTTATTCAGGCATGTCCAAGGATCAGCTCCCAGTGTTCTCTCCTGTCTATCTGATGAATCTGGGCATCTTGGGGTAATGTAGAAATTGCCTCATGAACACAGACAACCCTCTCCTCCTACCACACAACACTACAACATGTGAAAGATGCACTTATCTAGCCAAACTGGAGGTAAAGCTCTCTTCAATCAAGACTGAACTTGACAGTCAAAATGAGAAGGTAAACACTTGCACCACACTACACTCATCACATAGTCTCACTAAATCTATACCACCAAAATCCACACATAGAAACTCAAAAACATTCACAGAGGCTCTCAATAATAATCTGCTGAAGCAACAGAGACCTCCAAAGCAGAAATGCAAGCAACCACCACCCCCCAACACAATCCAAATGACACATAGCCTGCAGACTCAGGGTGCCACTCAACCACAGCCAATAAGGTAAAACAACGTACCCAACACACTAGTCATAGGTGACTCTATAGTCAGGCACACTGATGTCCCACTCACCAGGCTAAACAAGGAGAAGGTTGCTGTCAGCTGCCTGTCAGATGCCAGGATCCGCCACATAACCCATGCACTCAGGTCACTCCACAACAAGTACAAATATAACTCTGTCATTGTCCATGTTGGTGTGAACGACCTGAGATGCACCTCCCTGGACTACATGAAAAGAGACATGGAAGTGCTCTCCGATCTAGTAGCCCATGCAGGTATGACCCTAGCTCTGAGTAGCATCTTGCCATCACCCAGAATGATGCCGCAGTACAAGGGCAAAATGATTGACTTCAACAATTGGCTAAGCTTCTGGTGCCATTCTAAAGGGATCCAGTATTTGTCTGCCTTGGATGACATGGTTGACAGACCAGGATGCTTTGCCAGAGATGGCCTGCACCTTTAACCCCTGGGATTCTGGATACTGGCTAAGGTTCTTGCTGCCCCTATAGTGACGTTTTTAGGCAAGGTTCAAATGACAAATTCACCACTGTAACAGGAACATGCAAGCAAAAACTGAGGGTGATGCTACTCAATGCTAGAAGTCTAAATCTCAAAATGCACTCACTCGAGGCACTCCTTAAAATGGAGAACATCGATATCTGTGCAGTGACTGAGACCTGGTTCAAGGCTCCAGAGAGCACCCCTGCACTACCAGGCTATAAGTCATACCACACTTTTCAGCCATGTAACCTAGACCGGAACACTAAAGGTGAAGGTGTGTCCATATTCATTAAGGATATCCACACCTCCAGGCTAGTTGCTCAGCATAATGCAGCCGAGGTTATCCAAGTGCAATTAACTCTGGGTAGAACTGCAATCCAAATTGTAGCTTACTACAGATCACCCACCATGCCCCAGGATTCCCACTCCTTATTTCTTTATGTACTGGAAAATATTAGGGTTCAAACAAACACCCTAATAATGGGCAATTTCAACTATCCCATCATTAACTGGGAAAACTACTCATGTACCAACTCCTTCACTCAATGCTTTCTGGAATTCATAAACCCCAATGCCCTGGATCAACTTATCCACACCCCAACCAGGGGCAAAAGTATCCTAGACCTAGTCATTACCAACATGAGTGACCAATGTTCCACACCTGAAGTCAACACCTCATTGGTCCGATCTGACCATAAGCTAATTACCCGAGATATCCACATCCTGTCTCCACCCCCCATTAAGGAAACCATGGTAAAAAATTTCTCCAAAGCCAACTTCATGCTTCTTAAGACAGAAGTGGTGAACTTCATGACACCCATGCAGATGGACAACACAGTTATGACTACTGAATCCTACACAATTGCACTTTATAAGCACTTACATGAGTGTATGGATCGTGCTATCCCAAACAGAACCAAGACGCTATCCTCCAAAAAAAGAAAGCTAATCTGGTGGTGCCCTGCCATAAACAAACTGTACAACAGAAGGAAGAGAGGAAACTGTTGCAAAAGAGAGTAAAATCCCATGAGTGGAGGAGCTCCCTGGTCGCCTCATTAAGAAGCTGCGATCCCTGATAAAATCCTCCAAAGCTAGTTACGAAAACCAAATCACCACTGATTCTAAAGACAACCACAAAGCATTCTATAGCTATGTCAAGAATCTCAATGGCAACACTCAGATCTGCTCTGAGTTACAACACAATGGCACTAAATATACAGACCCAACTGATATTGCCAACATCCTGGCAGATAGGTTCAGTGCTAACTTTACCCCCCCTCACCCCCTAAAGAGCCCACCTCTATACCGGAAAAATGCAAAGTTCCTGTAATCATGACTGCACAGGTAAAATCCACACTCTCCAAAGCCAAGAATACAACATCCATGGGACCAGACAACATCCCAGGCTGCGTTTTACATGAACTACAGAATGAACTGGCACCCCACCTAAGTACCATGTTCAATCATAGCCTCACCTCAGGCTTTGTGCCTGCTGAATGATGCACAGCGACGGTCATCACACTCCACAAGGGGTGAGGCACCACAGACCCCAGGAACTACCGCCCCATTAGCCTAACGAGCCTGGTCTGCAAGGCCATGGAATGTATCATCATGGAACTTATAAATAAAGACATTGGTAATCTCCAAACTCTGGACCCCACCCATTTCGGGTTTGTAAAAGGCAGATCATGTCTCCTAAACCTGATAGACTTCTTTGAAGCAGTCACCAAAGCCGTAGACAAGGGTAAGGTGGTTCACACAGCCTATCTAGAATTTGTCAAGGCTTTTGACACCATCCCCCACTCTGGAATTATAGATAAACTGACTAAACAAGGTATAAATCCCTGTCACAAGATGGGTTGTCAATTGGCTCACTGACACAACCCACACCGTGAAAGTAGCAGACACCAAATCCAACTTCAGACCAGTGACAAGTGGAGTACCACAGGGTTCAGTCCTGGGTCCTCTCCTGTTTGGTATCTACTTCTCTGAAGTACAGGCTAACACAGAAGGTCTTTGGCTAACGAAGTTCACAAATGACTGCAAACTAGGAGCCATAATCTAAATTCCTAACAATGTGGACATCCTACAAAAGGGCCTCACTGAGACAGATGCCTGGTGTCAAAGCCATAGCTTCAAGCTCAATGCCAAAAAGTGCATTGTCATCCCCTTTGGTAAAAACTCTGTACCCATGAACTACAGCATAGGTGGTAGTATATTTAACACCGAAAGTGTGATAAGAGACCTTGGGACACAGGTGGATAGTAGTCTCTCCTTTGATAATCACATCACCACAGTAGTCAGGAAATCCTTCTACGTGGCACACCTCATCACAAAAGGTTTCTCATCCAGAAAAAAAGAGATCATTGTTCTCCTCTACTCATCACTCATTAGACCCATTATAGAGTACAATGCCTCTTTTGGTATGTACCTCACAAGACATCTACAACTGGAAAGGCCGCAGAAATACCTCACAAACAGGATTACTGGCCTCAAACAGATGTCCTACGCAGACCATCTCAAAAAACTCCAGCTTTACAACGTCGCAAATCACCTACTCAGAGATGATCTCTGCCTAACATACAACACTATGTCAAACCCAGAGCAG
>NC_056732.1:275232020-275344520 GCF_019279795.1 Protopterus annectens
GCCTTAAACACTTGTCCTATATGGACAGACTAAAAAAAAAACTCTCAATTATTTTCTGTCTCATATCGCCTACTTAGAAGTGGTCTCTGCTTGACTTACAAAGCCATGTCTGACCGAGCTCTGTTAGAAATGCAACATCTAAAGAAATCCTAATCCCTCCGCACTACATGCTCCAGAGACCTCAACCTCATTACCACAATCAACAGAATGTGCTGGAGGGCAGGCTCTTAACCCAGAGACTGCACATGCTATGGAACAGACTTCCCATACATGTCAAGCAGAGCACCTCACTGGCCCTCTTCAAAAGAAATCTTGATGAGTGGATGGGAAATAGAAAATTCACAGCGGGGATGAGTCCAGTGGCTCTATTCAACAGAGGCACTGGAAACTAAGGATGGGTGGCAAGATGCCAGGGTAATCCTATGAGCTAGGCTTGTAAAAGCTCCAGGACCATTAGCTTAGTATGAACCTATATAGATATAGCTATATACATATGTGGTTACTGGTCATTATTTAGCTGATTGCACTTTTTCTGTAGAAAGAGATCCACAGCACTATTTGTTGAATGCTTTATATATTAATAGGAGGCAGAGTGACCATTTATGTTTACAGTAATTGGGATGTTTTTAATACCAAATAAGGAATGCAGTGCATATTTTTGTATATGCGCTAAACTTTTTTGCCATTAGGTATAGGAGTATTTGTATGAGTGTTTCCACATTAGGGTTCAAAAAGGGGATATATTTAGCATTGTGTGTACATGCTATTGTATGTAGTGTGTGTGAGTGTCTTATTTAGTGGTTGTGTTTGGAAAAGCATTTTTTTTATGTTAGCAGCAGAGCTAGGTTTAGGGTTACCACCAATCAGTAAGGTGGTTCAGGAGGAGGTGAAAAAACTAAACACCCCACTCATTAGAAAATTAGCAACTTAAGATAATTGTCTGCAGTAACTGGAAAATGATAATCATTTGAATTGTTGGAACCCAGGAACCCATTAGAGTTAGTCATGAAACATGGAGATTGAATGGCTGACAAAGTGGACTTATATAATGGCTGAAAAAGTGGACTTACATATATTAAGTCTTAAATGGCCATTTCCAGAAATATTCCCTTTTCTCTGAGATATGTTGATCTTGGATTTGGTACATTTAAGCTTAGGGGTGTAGCGGTTTGCTCACTATATTGGAGGAGTACAGTGGGGGCTTGCCTTTTGCAAAAAAGAATTTTAAAAGAGAAGACCAATGTTCATGATTTACTCTTCTCCTGGAGTTTTTTCACTCAGTGTTTTGAGTGCCAGCATTTCAATACAACATTATATGCTAACATAAGAAAAACAGAAATAAATGAAAAAATGTAATTTTTATGTTTTTGTGATATAAGAAGGATGTAGAATACTGGATTAGTAAACTCAGAAACTCAGTTTATGGTCTATGGGTTTGTTTCTCATCATGAAACAATTTCCTTATACCCACAAAACAAGATATGTTATGTGGGACATACAGGAGAATTAAATAACACACACACACACACACACACACACACACACACACACACACACACACACACACACACACATACAGATGCATGCACAAACACATGGGCACATTCTCACACATGCACACACACAAACATGCACAATCAAAGACATTAATACTTATAAGGATCATATGACTGAAAGATTTAGCACAATCAAATGTTATGCAGAAATTAAGAAACAGTTTATCAAAGTTCAACAATAGTGAATGAAGTTAGTGATTATGGTAGCTGTGTGGATGTTGGTGTTTCCTGGTTCTCAGTAAATATACTGTCAATAGGAAGTCTTCATTAAGAATGTATTTTTAGTTAGCATTCTAGTATGAAGCCTTAAATTCTAAGAAGATGAGGAACCAGAATCATGAACACAAATGCTCTAAACACCGATAGGGAGAAACTTCTGACTGCAAATATTTTTTTTAGGTGTGCAAGCCCCCCTGCACTCTCCATTGAGAAAAGTAAACCCCTCTACACACATACACATCCCTGATTTTTATATATATCAACTCCAGGGTAGCACAAACAAAAAAAGGGAGAAATCACAGCAACAACAGTCAGTAAACTATTGCTTGATGTCTTTTGATTATATACCAAATGAACCAGGAATCCAGGAATCCAGGACACCAAAAAAAATACCAGAACAAAAGTCCGTGTGTGATAGCCAAAAGTTTAAACAAAAGTCCATTTATTGTGAACAAAGGTTTTAGCGCTTTCATCTCATTGTAGAGACTTCATCTGATGGATTCCTGGTTCATTTGGTATATAATCAACAGTTTGGCTGGCTACTTTTTGTCTTTCGTTTTTGATGTCTTTTGACTCAGGCAACTGATGCTCAAGCAACTAGATGCTGTACAGCTGTAGATATGTTTAATCGGATTACATCTGTAGATATGTTCAATCAGATTACACCTGTGGATATTTCCAATTAGATTACACCTGTGGATATGTCCAATCAGATTACACCTGTGGATATGTCCAATCAGATTACACCTATGGATATGTTTAATCAGATCTCTTAGCACTTAGGTATTCAGCAGAGATCAGGTTGCTGAATGAATGACTATTGTTGTGCTCTTTACTACCTTGTGGTTGTGTGATAGAGGAGATAGTATTTTTAATGTAGAGCATATTAGGGAGAAGACCCTTTTTGAATGAGCAGGATGAAATGCCCCTGGAAAAACAGTTGGATTGTTTATAGAAGTAAAACATGATTTCACCTGTCAAGTTCTGTCCGGAATCCACATAATGTGCTGTTCTAAATAGCTCATTTCATCATGTTACACAGTGTTCTGTGGCCTTATGCTAATGGATTTAAGATATTAAAGTAAGGTAGGGATATGGAAAACTCCTCGAAAAAAGACTGTGCTTACTTTTGCATCAAAAGCAGACTTTCTGCTGACAGTTCAGTTATGGAATGCATTGTGCTTCTTGGCTGCCAATAAATGAACTGGCAGTAGGGAATCATGATTAGAAAACTGCATTTGATTGCAATCACAGAACTTAGGTTCATAGGTTGGTACTAGGCTATCAGCCCTAGGGCCTATACAAGCCTAGCCATAACAATTCCCTGGCTATTTCTTCCCACACTATTTACTTCCCTGGACCCCTGTCTAGCAGGGCGACTGACATGATCACCGAGGTGAATTTCCTTTCTCCCATCCAATCGTCAATGTTCCTTTTAATGTAATCATGATATAACACATTGCAGAATGATAAATATGTAAAACTGCTGTCACTGCATCCTATTAATGCAATAGGCTTATTGAATATGAACTTAGGACTCATGTTCGGATTATAATAATAATCATGCTAATGTTCTGCTCTGGAACAGACCCTCCATCCATCTAAAACAAAGATCATCTCTCTCTCCATATTCAAGTACAACTTAGATCGATGGACGGAGCACAGAAATTTTAAACTAAGACTGCCCCCATACTACTAAAGGTCAGAGGCAGCTCTGAAATGCTTTATCCTATGAATAGGTCCCCTCAAATTACCTATGGAATCTCACTAGGGGTAATATATAACTATCGACAGTTGGATGTGTAAGGCTAATCTCTAACCAAATGGGATAGGTTGATTCAAGCACCAAAAGTTAATTGGCTAGGCTTAAAATGCCCTGCAAGGTCAGCTAGCCTATGACATACCGATGAACCTATGAACTCATCACAATACCGCATCCGTGTATGTATCAATCCAGGCAAATTATATAAATAAATATTCAAGCCTTTCAATCCAGGAAAAGTAACCACTGTCCTGTGATCTCCTGTTGGTCATTTAAAATCATTTCTGTACCATCCTTACATGTCTTATGATGGTCTTTTCCAGAAAATAAGTAAAACAACTCTTTCTACATTGAAAGACTAGAGTGATCATCTCTGTAGAAGGAAACCGATTCAGGAATGTTAGTGATATATTTTACAAACCAGCTATCTGCATACAGGATTAATTATTCTCAGCTAGACAACAAGGGTAAAAGGACATACATGCCCCTGGTTCACTTGAAATAAAAGTTTTTCTCAGGCAAAGAGTCATAAAACTAATGGGGAGAGGCAGCTTCTAAATGTTTTATCTCTGAAGCCAGGGAAGCCTGCAACATCAGGCCTCATAACACCCTTGGGCAGGAGTTAATTACACATTAGCACACACCCTATCAGGCATTATTGCTTGATTATTCAGCATCTGTGTTACTGGATCTGGTTAATTTTGACTTTACTTTTTGTTGTTTGTATTGTTGGCTCATATCATCTGCTTGAGATGTCCTTTGTTTCACAGTTTTGTTAAAACAGTCTCATAGCCAAAGTGAGAAAGTATAAAACTCTCTCAGCATTCTGAACCAAGCTCCAATGCATTTATTGCAAAGATTATGAATGTAACTGCCTCATAAGTTAATCATTCATTGAGGAATTATAACAAACAGCATTGACGCCAATGACATAAATACTCTGTTCTTAAGAATAATGAATGACATATTGTTTAATGTTTTTTTTTCCTTTTTTTCAGTTTGTCATCTTGTATCTTTGTAACCTTACATTTTTACTCATTTTATAATATGTACATATATATACTCACACACTCACACACATATATGCAGTATATATATATATATATATATATATATATATATATATATATATATATATATATATATATAGTGGGGTGAGAGAGAGAGATTTACTACTGTAACCATTTCAGTTAGAGCCCAGTCTGTAAAGGGCCCTGGAGCCAACTCAGCAAACCATTTAGCAAACAACCAAATAAATAAATAAATGTGTTGGTTGTAATGCAACCAGCTTATTGTGCTTGCTACCATAATCCAGGAGTCATTGTACTGGCTACTGTTCTAACAAAAGAACTGTTGCTCATTTACTGCTTGGCACATCTACTACCCCTTTTTGACTGTACATTGTCCTCATTTCTGTAACTGTACAATTTATAATTACTTCACAACTCTTTCTTACTTGATTATGCATTTATGTATGTATGTATGTATAATGCTTTCCTAACTAGACTTCCATTATAGATGGGCAAACCGACCCCCACCAAAGGCAAAAATGATCTTCTGATATTCAGCAAAGTAAAAACTTTTGTAGTAATACTAGTTGTTCTGTACTGGATTGGCATCCTGTAACATGCCCTAATTACTTATGCTTAAAAATATGTCATTATTCTATATATAATAGTTAGCATTCTGAGAGTTTACCCTCTCAGCCTTTTATGTTGCTTATAACATGGTTTAATCAGGATTTGGCAAAAAAATTAAGTGACCAGGGCATGGAATGGAACATGTATAGAAGGCTAAATTCTAAGAGAACAACATACTTAGGTTACCTAAACATCATTAATTATTTTAGTTAAGAAATCTATAATATTTTGTGTTATTCTCTGTTGAGATTTTTTTGTTTGCTATTTTACATGTTAGCTATCTCTTCCACAGTAAGCACTATTGGTTCATTCCAGCACATCTTGTACATTAAAAGACATTAATTGATAATTCAGTCACTTAGGAGTTTATTTCCCTAATAATGTTTTGTCCATCAAGAATTTTGCCAGGTAAGCTTATTTCGGAGATACTAACATAGACAGTGTAACAAATTTATCCGGCCCAAAACATGAACATTTTGATTATTCATTTTATATTAAATGAGTACCAGAAACAGAATGGATGGGTCTATCTGAATGTTAAAATGAATTGTATATATTAAATATCCCCATGTCAGATCTGGCTATGGAAAGTGAAATATTCCCAGAAGTACTGAAAGGGTGTCTAGTTCTTCTTGTCAGAATGAATATCACCTCAGGTCTCCCCAAAATGTGCCTAACTTGGTCAACAAAATGTAAATAAATAAATAAAAATGAGAACTATTTATTTTATTTATTTATTTTTTTTATTTTACATTTGTTGACCGGGATAGTCCGATTGGATACATGTCCATTTTTAGCGGAGGCCCGGGGGGAAAAAGCTCCAAACATACAGACGAAAACATACATGCATGCTAAGGGTATTACAAAGTCAGAAAGGTTTGGAATTCGAGAGAAATGCACAATTTTAACAGGGGAGAAAAGCTCCAATTGTGCAGATGAAAACATATATACATGCCAAGCAAATATTACAAGTAAGTAAGATGTGTCCCTCTAGAGGGATCCACAATTTTAACAGTGTGTAGTAGAATATAAAAATATTAAACAGGCGGATTACAGCAACAATTATTTACAAAGTAATGTACCGAACAAGAATGACACTGCAAGCATTAGTGAGCTAGAAGCTAATACAGTACTGTTAAGTTAGGGAGTTGTTATGGAGATTAATCAGGGTTAGTACATGGACAGAGCCAGTGCCTTTTATAATACTGTTTGAGGCCTTTTTTAAAGAGGCTTAGAGAGGGTTCCAGGGTAATGTCCGCTGGAAGTAAGTTCAAAGCTTTGTCATTAGAGTTGGCAAACAGGGAGTCTCCAGCTGAGTTATTAGCTTTCACTGTTTGGACTAACAGCTTGTTGGATGAACATAATGGTCTGGAGTTACTGTATGCTTTTATGATAACTTTAAGTGCGGGGGTGTTTTCGAGTTGGTTGAGTATATTATGTGCTACTATTAGCTGATTGAACTGAAGTAAGCTTGGTAGTTCTAGCCACCCTAGGAGATTGAACTATTTGCTGACCATCCCTACATCATTATGACCTCACAGCTGTTACACTGTAAAGTGACGTGCTGAAGCTCTGCTGCTTAGAAAAGAACAATTATCATTCCTGACAAAAGTCGAGCTGTGTATTTTTTTTTTTTTTTTTTTTTTTTTTTTTTATATTTTTGATATTAATGCTTCCCTGCCTGAAATAACATCTCATCTGTCTTTTTCTGCCTTTTGTTTTACTTCGATATAAATTATGTGATTATATTACTGTGGTGGTGGTGCTGCAGTAGCGTTGTCACCTCACAGTAAGACGTTGTCCTTTTCGATTCTCAGCTAGAGCATCTTCTGTGTGGAGACAGGCATGAATGGGCGTACCTTCATTGAAGGTTGTGCGTCAGGGCCGGCAACTCGGCAAGTAAAAATCTACTGCCAATCATTAGCGGACCGGAGTTCTGCTGTGGTGACCCCTAACCGGGAAAAGCCGAAAGACATAATAACATATTATTGTCGGTGGTTAGTCTGTTATGGGACAACTTTTTTGATTAATGTAGACTGCATATCAAGGGATTAATACATTTAATAATATGAGGCTTCATCTAGTAACCACATTTCAGATCACAGTCCTACGGAAATTAATTACCCATGAAAAATGATGCCTTACCTGTTTCTACATACGTATATATGCATGTACACATATATATATATATATATATATATATATATATATATATATGGATTCACTTCAGAAGCTCGAATCTACAAAATCTCGAACTTCAAATAACCGAAACCAAAACATCGAGTTTTGTAAACTCGAACTTCTGAAATGAAATCAAAAAAAAAAAAAAGACAAACTTCGCTTTTGCAAGGGGGGCTTTGCCCCCCTTCACCCCCCATGTGGGGGGCTGTGCCCCCACACCCCCCCTACTTAAATATACCAACTCCAAGATCACGCTACAGTGGGGAAATGGGAAATCTCCCATCTTGCGCTGTATGCGGAAGCGCAAAACGGGAGATTTCTCATTTCCTGCCAACACCACACAAAAAAATAAAACATTACGTACACACAGAGCATACAAGAATCCTTGCCTCTGTATGTACGCAATGTATTAAGGTAAGTAAACTTTTATTTTTAAACACTACACATATTCGATGTACTGAAATCTCGATCATATGGTCTCAACCATACAAAATTCGAGATTTCAGTAATTCGATTATGTGAAGTGTACCCATATATATATATATATATATATATGTGTGTGTGTGTGTGTGTGTGTGTGTGTGTGTGTGTATATTGGTCTACTTTCATTTTTCGAATTTACACTTCACCGATATGCAAATAAAGGAGTCTACTTACCCGAAATTTCATTATTCCGAAACTCCAGTATTCTGAATGACAAATCCCCAAAACAACAATAATATAAAATACAAAAAGAAAAATACACACATTCTCCAATATTTTTGCAGGGGGGGGAAGCCTCCCTGCACCCCCCACACCTCCACACCCACCTGCATCTTATATATATATCTATATATATATATATATATATACATATATCAACTCCAAGTTTGCACTACAGTGACAGCAATGGTAGATTTCCCAATTCATACCGTAGTGCGATCTCCCGCTGACAGCTACAAGCGCTGTAAAACTAACATTCCATAAACTGCACATTACTGACACTAGTATCACATCTGTTATACTTCACAACTGGTACAGTGTATGAGAAGTTACACAAAAGCTGTATACTTGTACTTCTCATACTATCAGTAATACTGAACATAAGTCGATTAAACAGACTCCAGCAAACTGGAGTTTCAGAATAAGGAAATTTCTGGTAAGTAGACATTTATTTTCCATTTTGGTGAAGTGTAAATTCAAAGAATGAAAGTAGACCCATATATATATATATATATATATATATATATATATATATATATATACATACACACACACACACACACACACATACAAACATATATTTATGGGTCTACTTCAGAATGTCGACTGTTCAGAATGCCGACTTTCATATGGCCGACACCATATAATCAACATTCCGAAATACCGACATCCTGAAATAGCACCATTTACCTATCTGTAAACACAGTAAAACTGTGTTACGTAGGAGGGCAAGCCCTCCCTGCATCCCCCACACTCCCTGCTACTTAAATATTCTCACTCAGAGATCACACTACAAAGCAGGAAAGGGGAATCTCCCAGTCCCGCACTGTAGCGGGATCTCCGCTATTATTTGTCGGCTTTTCAAACGTTGGGTCATATGGTGTCGCCCATATGAGTTTCAAACATTTGAATGGTCAAACGAATGAAAGGATCCCATATATATATATATACATAGGTATATATGTGTGGAAAAACTTACAATAAATAGTCAATGGCAGTAATGTCAACCACAAAATGTTTGCAACACAAATGGTCAGTCAATTGCGCATGTGTGAGGAAAAATCCTTGCTGAATGCAAACAAAAATATGTAGAAAAAAGTCAAATGCATTGTTTTTTTTATTTTTATTTATTTATTTATTTTTGCAGGGGGGGCAACCCATCCTCATCTATTTATATATACTTACTCTGAGACTGCACAATCTCCAGGAAAGTGACAATCTCCAACTCCATAGAATGTCACTCTCACATAAGTGTTGACCATCTGTTTGTGTCGACCAAAGTGCATTGACCAAACAGATGTCAACATTTGGGAATTTCATCCAAAGTAACAACTCCTGTATAAATATAGGTGTAGCCCCCTCTCCTAGCAGCGTGAAGGAAATTTTTATTTTTTTATTCTATAGTCAACATTTTGAATTTCGATCATATGGTCTCGGCCATATGAATGTCAACATTCTGAAATGTCAACCATATGAAGTATATCCATATGTATATATTTATATAAAGATATATATGTATAGGTTTGTTTATGTGCACACATATGCATGTCTGTGCACTCATGAGTGCCTCTCTCACTTTATACACACACACACACACACACATACATATATATATATATATATATATATATATATGTATATATATATATATATATATATATATATATATATATATATATAATATATATATATATATATAATATATATATATATATATATATATAAAATATATATATATATATATGTGTGTGTGTGTGTGTGTGTAGATATATATATATATATATATATATATATATATAGATAGATAGATACACATGCAAATATAATATATATTTATATGACTACATGCAGATGTGTACATTCCAGCATACAGAGAGAAGAAGAGACTGTTAGACAGCAGTGCAGTGTATATCTGTCTCACTATATTTATGTATGTATGCATATATATATATATATATATATATATATATATATGAGTCTACTTTATTTACGTAAAAGCTTAATACAGCGAATGCATATGCATCGAACCGAGAAACCATTGAAACACAATAAAAATGGAACTACACAACAAACATGACATGTAACAGATGTAGGCAGGGGTCCAGCCCTCCTGTGCCCCCCACACCCCCCGCTACTTAAATATACCAACTCCGAGATTGCACTACATTGAAGTAAATGGAAATCTCCACCTACGGAGATTTCCATTTACAGTTTTTGACGGTTTGCACTTTCGATGCATATGGTTCGATACATATGCATTCGCTGTTTTAAGCTTTCTCTTAAATAAAGTAGACCCTATATATATATGTGTGTGTGTGTGTGTGTGTGTGTGTGTGTGTGTGTGTGTGTGTGTATGTGTGTGTGTGTGTGTGTGTGTGTGTGTGTGTGTGTGTGTGTGTGTGTGTGTGTGTGTGTATTCTTGCATCTGCTTTTCTGTCTGTCTCTATATATGTACATATACATGTATATATGTATATATATATATATATATATATATATATATATATATATATATATATATATACATACACACACACACACACACACACACACACACACACACACACGTAAATTTATAAATAATTCATATGTATTGATAGATATGTGGAGATATGCATATGTAACATTATATAAACATGGTGACACACATGCAGATGCTAATATGCAGCAACAAAAAGCTATATACTGAGAAAGGTACGTTTATGGTGTGTTAATTATATAAGGAAACAAAGCAAGATACAAGAAGAGCATCTTGATGCATCAGTTGATACTGCACTGTACATTTAACTATGTGAGAAAAAAAGACTCACAAAATGCATTTACGTAGTTTCTCATACTATCCAAAACATATAAAGAAGTAGAAAACAGAAAATGTGAGTGGTGAAGGTACTCTTAAGAAGAGATAAACTAAGACAAAATTCCAGCTTGACCTTATCTTTTCCTCTTACATCTCAATGCACTTTTTTCATTCTGATTACACATGTATAATCCAATATTAGTTCTGGTATTTCAGAAAACCCTACATGTAATCTCCTTCTCAGCAGGAGGCCAACAGCAAGTAAGTTTCCTTTTAAGTGGCAGTCTAGCTATCTTTTCACCGAAGGCTATGACAACTATTTTAAGGCTCACCATGCTGTGACAATACTGTGCTGTGCAAATGAAATCTTCCCTTACCAATTTGAAATGAAATGACACATCAGTTACTAAGTGTATTCACCTTTAAATAGCACTTTTTGTTTATTCTAAAACATTCTTAAGTGCATTTTTGTTTTAGAAATTTCCACTCTATGACTCACTTATGTGTAAATGTTGAATGCAATAAATCTTATTTTAAGGTGAGATATCTATAATTTCCTTTACATATTATGTACATGTTATCACACTTTATTACAATGACATTAATATAACATGTTCATCTTCATGGAAAATTATTTTTTGTGAATATTTTGATTGCAAGTTATTTTATTTCTGTTTTCTAAGATGCGCAATATAATCTAGGCATTGTGCTTAGCTTTGAAATATTAATATTAAAAGTGTTCTAGTGTGTGTACCATGCTACTAGGTATTAAATGCAAGGCCCAAACCATGAAATAGAGTGGGATATCAAAAATATTTTCTTAAGAATCTGATGTTTGTGGGAAATGTTTATACTGGCAAACTTTCTTACAAAATTAGACTTTTTGGTTTAATTGTATAAAGGTTTTAGTTATCCAGTAATAACTTAATTCTTCTCTTCTCTATTGTCCTCACTTTTTTCTTTCATTTCTGTCTCATCAATTTTCTTCTCTTCTTACCTGTTCATATCTCCTTTAATCTCTTTTGGCATCTCTTATCATTTATATCATGGAGTATTAGTGATCCTTCCTTTCTGTACTTTGGTGTCATGATATCAAATGTTAAGAATATTTTAAAAGCAAACAATACAAACTATGATTTCTATTAAGTCCATAGGTTCATAGATGTTTACTAGGCTAGCAACCACAAGGGCATTTTTGAGCCTAGCAATGCATTCCAAATCTCTGACAAGTTCTGGTACCCTTGCTAAGTGTAAGCAGGGGCTTAGGAGGTGAAATATTTACAAGATTGGGCATGGGAGATGAACCAATTAAAGGCTGCCTGTTTCCATTTGAGACATAACTGCCAAACTAGGAGATGAATTTCCTTTTCCCCATCCAGCTGCCCAAGTTACACTTGAATTGGGTTAGGGAGGGACTCTGCTTCACATGGAAGGGGAGCCTGTTCCAAAGAATGGGTAGTCTCTGGGATACATACCTATCTCTCCAGCTGGTCCTATTGATATCACAGGCAAAGTCTTTAGAGTGGTTATTTATTGTGCCAATTGATTTGTGGCTATGCAGGAGGTCCATCAGAGTGGGCTCTGACAATGCTTTTTATGCCAGGCATAGATCTCCCCTCAGCAGCCTGTAGAAGACAGAAGACAGGAATAGAGCCTTGACATGGTCTGCATACAGCATGCTGTTAATATCTATAAATAATCAGGGTAGATATTGTCTGGAGTTTGCTATACACTTTTATATTCAGAGAGAAAATGGAAAACATTCGGAAATGTGAAAAGCTGTATCACTTCACCTGATTAGTGCTTATCTTGCCCAGCCTTCCTTCTCATCTAATGGACACAGTCCAATTTTTCAAAGACAATTTTTAAACAATTTAAGAATCTTTTTCTATCAATCAGACTATTTTCACACTGGTACTCTTTTAAGCAACCACTTTCTCAGTGCCTGTATGCCAAGTAGCACTATGGCTGTTTATGGCAAGTCATGTAAACTCCAGCTCATACATTCAGCTTCCCTAAAATCTTGCACCATGGTGCAGAAAAGTAAAGCTCCTGTTAATGAGTTTAATGGCGTTGAATTAACTAGTAAACTAGGCAGTGCTGGAACTGGCTGGGAATGGAAGAATAAGCAGTCACAGCCAGACCAGTATTATTATCATCAATTCATATATTTATTGGTTGTCTCTATGATGCACCTTGTCAAACATGCCAAAGTTGACAAAAAGACTACTGAAAATATGGGCGGTAACAGACACAGAGAATGACCACCACACTGTAAATCGATTACAAGTTACAAGTGATGCTTTTAGCTCGCACATTCAGCAATGTTCCCTGGTGGGTACACAACTATCTCATTTAACGTGCTTATTCATATGCGTATGTCTGTACGTGTGTGTGTGTGTGTGTGTGTGTGTGTGTGTGTGTGTGTGTGTGTGTGTGTGTGCATTTGTATGGGAATGTATACATACATACACACATACATACATATTTTTCAGGCATGTGCAATTTTGCCCTTCTAGCTTGCAAATATACCATAACAGTCAGTCCCATAGTAAATGCTAGGCTGTTCTTTAAAATAGCTAAACTAGTGCTTGCTTTAATGTAATTTCTTAGTGTATTCCATGCATCTGCTGCTCTCTCAGAGAACCAGTTAGTACACTTCTCATTCCTATAGAATCATTTACACAGGTTGTCTGATAATTCTCTACTACGTTTTGATAACCCCAAATATTCCCAGAGGTAGTTGTCTCTGAATGCTCTAAATACCTGAATAAGGTGTCCTCTTAAATGAATGCATGTAAGTTCAAATACTTCAGTCTTTCATAATAGCTCAAATTTTCACATCTGGATGCCCTTTGTATATTTCCACTGTACTCTTTCCAGTTTGGGTATATTTTTATAAGGTTTTCACATTGTTTTCTGTACTGTAGTTCTGGTCCAATGTAACTTACAAACAATAATTTCAACATTTCTGATTTCTTAAACTTTATAAATCTTTTTATACAACCTATAGTTCTATAAGTATAATTAACCAATTGGTTGATATGATTAGGAAAAACTCAAAGCTAGATCTACCTATATACCCAGCTCCTTAAATGTATCTGAGTGTATGTCAGAGGGTGGGGGTACTTTTGGAATTACTGGAAGTTAATAATGAAATAGGATGTTCTTGTGCAGGAAACACCATTGTTTGTTGCATTATGTAATAGCCAACAGGGTATCAGCCAGTTTCCTACACTCCGTGTTTTTCTATAGATATGCATGGCATTCCCTTTACTTTGCATAAAGAGAATAATCTTGCTGACTTGTGTTTGTTCTTGGCTACTTTATACATGCACCTCTGTAATACATGTAGCAGTGGGCTTTGAGTATTCTGTAAGTGTGCAATGACTCCTCGACAATGTTAGCATCAAGAGTCGATTAAAACTCATTGACAATAACATTGTGATACAGACCATCATATTTTACAGACAGCCTCCAACAATGGGAATTGCACCCACATGTGGCTATATAGCTATTTATCTATCTCTGTCTATCTATCCATATATCTATCTATGGGTCTATGTCATTCAACTGAGAGCTCATTTTACTAAATCACAAATGGATGAACACAATCAATTGACCACTCATTTGACTGAATAACAATTGATAGAAAAGTGTTGAAGTCTATAGATAGCATGTGATGGTGCCATTTCTGATTATAGGAGTTATTAGGGAAGTGAATATAAAAGACTGTATGTAGACTGACAATGGCTACTGTCATATCATGTCATGTTGTACCCCCAGATCTCAAAGTATCTGTATTCAGGCCCTAGCACTGATTTACATGTGTATGAGTATGTGTGTGTGTGTGTGTGTGTGTGTGTGTGTGTGTGTGTGTGTGTGTGTGTGGGTGTGGGGGGGGGTCTTTTCTCCATAGTTCTGTGACCGTGCAATTACTATATATAAATAAGGGGATTCATTTTTTATTTTATTTTACATTTGTTAACCGGCGGTGTCTGACTGAGCTGAAAAGGCCCTTTTTCAGCAGAGGCCTAGGGAGAAAAGCTCCACGTAGAAAAATTACAGATACATTTAGATATTTAGACATGATCAGTATACACACAAATTACAAAAGACATGTTTTTACAGTGGTATGCTGCACATCAACAGTTACAGTGGAGAGAACAAACAAAAAAATATTAATTTAAAAATAAAGATAATTAATAGATTTGTGGTGTACAGCTGAAATTTGGAACATAGGTAGAATACATACATAGTACACAGGTACAGTACATACATTGTAGATTAGCCAGTGTCTGTGAGTAAGATTGAAAACTATTATCAAGTGCTCTACATTTAATATGTATATGTTATCCACTTTCACTAGCCTGGGGAACAATCATGGCACTGCCAACTTTGCTTGAGATGTTGCCTGATGAGGTCTTTAAAGGAGGCTTTGGATGATGTGTTTTGAATACTAGTGGGGACAGAGTTCCATTTTTTAGCCACTGAACTACTATATAGTGCATCTCCAAAGCTATTGTAGCTGTTCGTGACTTCTAGTAGTAGTTTGCTTGATGATCTAAGAGGCCTTTTGGCTGCCTGATTTTGTACTAGGTTTTTGAGGGCAGGACACTTATTGGGGCGGATAACAGATCAAATGACAGAGGCAGAGCTGATTGTAGGTTAGGAGGTTGGGCAGTTCAAGCCCATGGAGCTGTCTCAAAGCAGTACAGTGATGAGTTCTATATGAGCAATTTTCAGCAAAGCGGGCCATTCTGTTATAGCAGGCTTCCATTTTGCTTAGTTCAGTTTTGTTGAGATTAGTCAGAATGGGAGATGCATAGAGTAGGGTGGATAGAAGTTGGGAGCAAGCAATGGCTGATCTTGTGTTGTTGGTAAGAAATGGTGTGATACGGTAGAGTGATCCCAGTTTGGCATGTACTTTTTTCAAAGTTAAGTTGAGATGACTATCAAATTTTAGGTGGGAGTCTATGGTTATTCCCAATAGCTTAGCCTGTGCCACTGGAGCAATTGGAGTAGCATTTGTGGAGTAGATAGTGAATTGGCTGTTATCAGTGTTTTTGTTAGAACTGGTTATAATCATAAGCTGAGTTTTCTTTGAATTGAGGATAAGTTGGGCTTTGGTAAGGTAGTTTTCAATGTCAGAGAATGCTAGTTGAGTTGTTTGCAGGAGGGTGGGAATGTTTTGTGCAGCACAGATTAAGGTAGTGTCATCTGCATACTGAATGATAGATGCATGCTGTGTGAAGGTATGAAGGTCATTTGTGAAGATTGTGAATAGTAGTCGTCCTAAGAAAGAACCCTGTGGGACTCCTATAGTTATGGGCAGCTGAGGAGAGAGAGAATTTTCCCATTTCACCGCTTGGTATCTGTCAGTTAAGTAGCTCTGGAACCAGGTAAGAGTGGAATTTGATAGGTGATATTGGTTTAGTTTGTTTAGCAGGATTTGGTGTGAGACTGTCAAATGCTTTGGACATATCCAAAAAAAAAGAGTTGACACCTGCAGGCCTTCATTTTTGAAATGGTTTACTGTGTCTCCGAAGCAGAGGAGGAGGGCTTTAGTGGTACTATGGGCAGGTCTGAAACCATGCTGAGTAGGTGACAGGATGTTGCTGTCTAGGAGATATTTTAGCATCTGGGTATGGATGCATTTTTTTAGGATTTTGGCCAGGGGGGAGAGTAAAGCAATGGGTCTGTAGTTATTAAGTTCAGTGGAGGTCCCACCTTTATGTATGGGTGTAACATAGGATATTTTCGAGAGTTTGAGCACATAGTTTTCAACAACTGATCTGTTTATGAGAATGGAGACTGGGATAGCAATAGCATCTGCTGTGAGTTTCAAGAAATAGCTGGGGAGTAGGTTGGCTACTGTTGATGAGGTTTTTAGTTTATTCATCATAATGAGCTTTGTCCAAGATGGCGCCAGTGTGTTTGGCTTGCCGTCTGTTAGCATTTTGGATTATTGCTTGTTTGTTGGTCTCTGTGTGTGCTTTGCAGTATTCTGATTCTGTACTTGTCTATGATCGTCAGTTGCTAATGGACATTGGTTTTTTGGCTGGATTGCTGCCATTCGTGAGGAGTGATTATCGAAATGTGCTTCCTCCCTGTGGGGATTGTTTGGCATAGTGCTGTTTAGTGGTACCGCTGTTGTTCTCTCGTGGAAGGAAGCTGAGGAGGAAGTGTAGGAAGCGGGGCTGTCGGGGAGGATGGCTGGTTAAATTAAAAACTGAATTAAAGATTTTGGTGGCTTCCTCTTCTGATGTTGATGCTTTGGGAGCTAAACAAAGGTTCTTTGCTGGGTCCTTAGTGTTGTGGAGGTTGGGCTCATGGAATATTCCTGTCGCTGTTTTTTCAGAAGAAGAGTGTGTTTCTTCTACATGATTTCAGCGGTTTCAGCGATGCTGCTTGAGAGGGGTAAATCGGAAGAATCTTCGACCAGTACCTAAAGTTAAAGCTTTGCCTGAAGTAGGAGCTTTGTTAACTTTAAAGTGGGGTCTGGTTAATGCCAGGTCAGTGGCAAATAAAACATTTATTTTGAAAGAGTTTTTTGTGACAAATTCTTTGGATATACTTTGTATAACAGAGTCGTGGATTTCGTCGGGTGAATGGAGTGCTGCTAATGAATTAGTACCAGCTGACTGTGTGTTCATTAATGTGCCAAGACTTTCACAACGTGGTGGTGGATTAGCTATTATTTGTAGGACTAAGTTGCAGATTAAACAACTCTATCCTGTGTCTAAATATAGTCATTTTGAGTTATGTTTATTTGAACTGGGGCATTCAAATCCACTTCTTTGTGTAGTGGTTTATAGACCCCCGAGATATAATAAGGATTTTATATCTGAATTTTCTGTATTTTTAGCTGAGTATGCTTTAAGATATGACCAAATTTTGCTACTTGGGGATTTTAATATTCATGTTTGTTGCTTGGAAAAACCTCTTGTTTCAGATTTTTATGATTTGATAAATTGTTTTAACTTGAATCAGTGTGTTAGTGGGGCCACTCATGTATGTGGTCACACGCTGGATTTGGTATTATCACTTGGGCTTGCTGTAAAAAATTTGTATATTCAGGATGCTGTTTTTTCTGATCATAAACCTATTTTATTTGATATAACTCTGCATTTTAGTGCAGATAAGCATATTGCACCGGTTAGGCTTAGTCGTTCTTTTAATCAAGATACCCCTGAGACGTTTTCATTATTATTTAATGAGGCTTTGATTCATCTACCAGAATGGTCTTCGTTGGTTGAATTACTAAGTTGTTTTAATGAGATGTGTGAGAATATCTTAGATATTATTGCACCATTGTGCTTGAAAAAGAAAAGTTCATTAAAAAATCGATGGTCAACAGATGTTACTCGAGCTGCCAGGAAAGAGTGTAGAAGATATGAAAGGCAGTGGAAGAAGACTAAGCTTAATGTATTTTTAATTGCTTTAAGGGAGAGTTGGAAGGTTTTTCAGAATGCTGTAAAGTCTGCAAAAAATGTTTACTATTCTAATCTTGTTTCTGAAAATTCTCATAATCCTCGGGTTTTGTATAGTGTGATTGATTCTGTTTTAAATGTTCAAGATCATTCTTCAGTTCAGGCTTCTGTTAAAATGTGTAATGAATTTCTTAAATTTTTTATGGATAAGGTTGTTAATTTAAGAACGGTTGTGCCTGTAGTTTCTCTACAGGGTCCTTTAATTCCTGTTTCTAAGGAGTTGTGTGTGTTTCAGCCAATATTGTTGTCAGATTTGACTAAATTAATAGCTGAGGCTAAGCCTAGTGGGTCTCCGAATGATATTTTGCCCTCTTTTTTATGTAAAGATGTATCTTTAACAGTGGCTCCAGTTATATTGGAGATAATTAACACCAGTTTAGTTTCTGGTGTTGTGCCAAACAATTTTAAAAAGGTGATTATTCATCCATTATTGAAGAAATCTGGTTTAAATACATCTGTACCATCTAATTATAGGCTAATTTCTAAGTTACCTTTTTTGAGTAAGGTGTTGGAGAGGTGTGTTTATGGCCAGTTGTTGAATTTTCTAAGTGAAAATAATTTGTTAGAAAATTTTCAATCTGGTTTTAGGCCATTACACAACACTGAGACAGCTTTATTAAAGGTTTTAAATGATGTTTTTCTTGCCACTGATAGTGGAAAATCTGTGTTGCTAGTTTTATTGGATTTAACAGCTGCTTTTGATACAGTAGATCATGAGGTGTTATTACATCGCCTTGAGCATTATGTGGGAATTACTGTTACGGTGTTAAATTGGTTTTGGTCTTATCTTTCTGATAGAATGGTATGTGTTCAAATGAATGGTTTTTCATCTGAGTCTTCTTATCTTCCTTGGGGAGTTCCACAGGGTTCAATATTGGGGCCTTTACTGTTCTGTATATATATCTTGCCTTTGGGGGATATATTGTGGAAATATGATATTGATTTTCACTTGTATGCTGATGATTGTCAACTTTATTTGCCTTTGGATGAGGCTAGTGGCCGATCAATATCGAAGGTTCTTGATTGTTTGTGTGAGGTAAAAACATGGATGTTGGAAAATTTTTTGAGTCTTAATGAAGGGAAGACAGAAGTAGTGCTTTTTGGTCCAAGTCATTTTACTGACTCCTCCATGGTGGATTGTGGTGAATTGGCTCCTTATTTAAAGGATGTTGTTGTTAATTTAGGAGTGAAGATAGATAAGGATTTATGTTTTAGGGATCATGTAAATGGGGTTGTGGCATCTTCTTTTTATCATTTAAGATGCTTGGCTAAGGTAAAGCCATTTTTGACTAGACATGATCTTGAAATTGTGGTGCATGCATTTATAACTTCACGTCTTGATTATTGTAATTCTATTTTATTTGGAGTGAGTCATGGTGTTTTATCTCGATTACAGCTTGTGCAAAATGCTGCAGGGAGATTCTTGGAAGGCAAGCGTAAATATGATCATGCTATGCCTATATTGGCAGCATTACATTGGTTACCTGTTTTCTATAGGATTCGCTTCAAAGTTTTGTTATTGGTTTATAAGGCCCTTAATGGTTTAATTCCAATATATTTGTCAGAAATGTTGCATTCTTATGTTCCTACTAAGGCACTTCGTTCAGAGGATCTGTCCTTGCTTGTAGTTCCGAGGACACTATTAAAGATGCGAGGAGATAGAGCCTTTTCAGTTGTAGCTCCAAAGCTTTGGAATGAGCTTCCACTTTATATTCGGCAGTCCTCTTCTGTGGCAGTTTTCAAATCAAATGTAAAGACTTATTTTTATGAATTAGCTTTTAATAGTGTGGAATGATTGTTTATGTTTTAATGTTGTATTTCTTGTATTTTGTTAAGCACTTTGGTGGCATTATTATGTCTGTAAGGTGCTATATAAATAAAATTTGACTTGACTTGACTTGACTAGTTTGGAGAGCATGCTTTTGCTTGAAGTGGTGAAATTGTTTTGAGGGTAAAGCTTGTATTAGTGTTATTTGTGTTGGGGGTGATAGTGAGGAAGGAACTGTCCTGTGATACTAAGGATAGAAGTGAGTTCACAAAGTGGGAGCTGAATTGTGTTTCGATGGGAACTTTAGTGTCAGGGGTGGTTGGTTTGGGGTTAGCCTTTTGGGTGGATTTTAGTAGCTGGTTTACATTTTTCCAAACTTTTTGGGGGTTGTGTTGGTATTTAGTTTGTAGTGTTGTGTAGTAGTTTTTTTTGTCCAGCCTAATGTATTTTTTTACACGGTTGCACACTTCTTGATACTTAGGCTTTGTGATTCTTTGTTTTTTTTTATAGTAAAGCCAGGCAGTACCTCTGGACTTGAGGATTTGTTTGGTTTCTTTACTGAGCCAGGGGTTTGTGGAGGTTCTAACCTTGATTTTGTGCAATGGAATGACAGTGTCTAGGTGCTGTAGAAATGTTTTGTTGAAATATGCTACAGCCTGGTCAAGTGGGAGGGTTTTTAGGGGGGTCCAGTCACAGTTACAGAGTAAAGTGTTGAAGACCTCAGGAGAGAATTTTTTTGTGTTTCTAGTGGATATATAGTTAGTGGTTTTGCATGTGCTTGTTCTACTACGTATAATGTATATTATGTTGTGGTCAATTAAGGTGTCTGGGAGACTGCCTGCATGGGGGTACAATGTGGGGTGGTTAGTTAGGACCCAGTCAAGGATGGATTCCCTTTTAGATTTTTTATCACATCTAGTTGGAATTTGGACTAGCTGTTGGTAGCCATGGAGATTTATTAGATTACTTGGTGGCTCTGATATACAGGTGAACCAATCTAGGTTGAAGTCCCCCAGAATAAGGGTTTCTTGTGAGTATGTGGAAGAACACCAGAATAAGAAGTCTTCAAGACTAGCAGGTGTATTACCAGGTGGAATATAGATCACAATTGCGGTGATGACCTTATTAGGGTGAAGTTGAAGTTGTGAGATAAGTATGTCCCAATTATTGGGGGAGAGGTAGGAGTTTGATAATTAACATACAGTTAAGTTTGACTTGTACAGTAAGGCAGTTCCACCCCCTTTACGGAGTGGTCTATCTTGTCTAATGATATTGTAGCCAGTAGGGAGAACTTCTGAGTTAGCTATGTTTTTATTTAGCCAGGTTTCTGTTAAAGCAACTATGTCTGGTGAGTAGTGTGCTATTATGGCCTGGAGTTCAGCTATTTTATTTTTGATACTTCTAATGTTAATATTTAGCATTAAAAGATGGTTGGTTTTGCTGCTGTTGTTGATTTGCCCAGGGATGACGATAGTGGGGGTGTTATGTTCTGACATTTGTGTTGGAGCAGTTTGTGTTGAACAGGCTGGATTTGGGCCTGAGTTGGGGTGGATATCCCCACTTATGGTGAGCCTGGTGTTAAAATGGTGACACAGATGTTGGAGTTTGGTGAGGAGTGTGAGAAAGTATTGTGTTTTTTTGGAGTAGGAATGAGAGCATATGTGTTTAGTTTTGAATTGGTCCGTTATGTAGTTCTTGAACAATTGTGGACAGATATTATTATAATGTGCGGTGTCTGTATATGAGAGTGCATAATGTAGTATTGTGCTACTAAGTTTGGGGATATTGCTAAAGTGATAATTTGTGGTGTTATAAAGAATTATGAGAAGACAGACTAGACTTAGTTGTGTGATAGTCATGGTTATAAAATGTAAGTTGGTTCTAGATGTGGGGTCTGAATAGGAATTATAGGGTTGCACTGTATGTGGATGGGTAAGTAGTGTGAGTGATGTAAAAAAATGCCTAGTGGGAATGAGAGTGATTGGGAGTATTTTGTGTGGAGCAAGTTGGTGTTGTATAATGTGATATGACTTGAGGAGCTGTGATTGGTGGAGGTGATGTGAGGGTGAGCTGTGGGTGTGGCTGTGATTACTATAAATGTAGAGGTAGTGGGGGCGGGAGAGAATAGGGAGCAGGGCAGGGGGGGGGTCTATATTATAACATCGAATTCTACAAAGATTGAATGTTATAATATCGAACCCTAAACACAGAAATCCGAAAACATTGAACAGTCAGAATAGCAAATTTTTTTCCCAGGGAAAAAAAATTGCTATTCCGAGAAACATACACACAATACAAACACACACAAAAAACAGCAATCCACACGCATACACTTAAAATCCTACACCTAAACCTAAACTAAACTTTACATACACTACTAGCTATCCACTTGCCTTAACCCAACCCAACCCTAAGGTCCATCACTATCGCACACTCATCTCACCCGCGCCCTAACCCTAACTCACCTAACCCACCCCCTAACCCTAACCTACACACAGCCGCACACTTACCTGACCCGCACCCTAACCCTAACTCACCTAACCCACCCCCTAACCCTAACCCACACACAATCGCAGACTTACCTGACCCACGCCCTAACCCTAACATCCACACAACCGCACTCTTACCTGACCTGCTCCCTAACCCTAACTCACCTAACCCGCCCCTTAACCCTAACCTACAAACAATCACACACTTTCCTGAACCCGACCCGTAACGTTCCAACATATCGAATGCTGAAAACAGTGAAGCCACAGCAACAGCCCACCAAATTCTTTCCCTGGGAAAGAATTTGGTGTCCTGCACCTTCGCTGTTTTCAGCGTTCGACATTACGGGGTCGATATTATAACATTCGATCTTTGTAGAATTCGATGTTATAATATAGACCCAGCAGGGGAGTAGAGAGAGCCCGAGCATTAGTGAGGGCGAATGGAGTGGGGCAGAGCCCACCAAGACAAGAGTAAATAGTAAATATTACTTTACAAATCTGAACACTTTAAATAAATTCCTGAGGTCTAATGGCTTACCAGCAAGCAGAATGCAATTGCTGAAGAGCACTTGTGTCCTGGTGGGAGACTAGAAATTTAAAGATGGCTCCATGCTCAGCAGGGTTCTAATATAGACTTAGTATTGGGGGAGGGAGATGGCACAGGGGATGTAAACCCAGTGGAATGCAAAGAAACCAGAGAGGCAATCAGTGGAAATCAGTGAAGGCCTCAGAGGGGATAAGTAATAATTCAAACTACCTGTAAAGTGAAGGAGAGAAAAGACAGCAAAGTTTATTAAGGTTGGGAGTGTGTCTTCACATTGACTTGCTGATTAGTAATCAGTTTGTGCACAGATTAGAGTAAGGAGATACATTAGCAATGAAGGGGAATGTATAGAGATGCAAATAAACAGGTGGGCCTCCAAGTGATACAAACTAAGGCAGAAAGCACTGAGAGGGTTGCTTGATGGTTAATTTAGTCACAGGGATCTGAATTAAATGTATACTGTCTATTGGACAGTTAGGATTACTGCACTACCTGGGGGGGTGGACACAGGGCTACAACAGTCAGTTTTATTAGCACGCTGAGAACTACTAAGAAATACTGCTAATGTAATAGCTTCACTCTCATAAAACATACAAGTAGAATACCTGGGTGGACTGACCCAGGGGTCAGTCTGGGATGTGTCTGATCTGCAAAAAAAAATTTTATAGTATGCTTATATTGAATGTTTTCTGTCACTTTTGCAAATGTACTCAGATTTCTTTCTTAGATGAGTTTTCAGTCAAAAGACATAGAACCACACATTATATATATATATATATATATATATATATATATATATATATATATATATATATGATATATAGATATATATATATTGATTGATTGATATATAGATATATGGATAGATATAGATATAGATAGACAGAGGAAGAGAGATAGATGTGTATGTGTGTGTGTGTGTGTGTGTGTGTGTGTGGTATAATTATGTCATCCAGAAAAAAGGAGGTCATTGTCCCACTGTACTCATCCCTCATTAGACCCATTATAGAATACAATGCCCCGTTTGATATGTACCTCTCAAGACATCTGCAACAACTGGAAAGGCCACAGAAATACCTCACTAAAAGAATCACAGGCCTAAAGCAGATGCCCATTTTCTGACCACCTTAAAAAACTCCAGCTATACTCTGTGGCATATCATCTACTCAGATGCGATCTCTGCTTAAAATACAAGGCCATGTCAAACCCAGAGCTGTTGGACATGCTACATTTAAAGAAATCCAAATCCCTCAGAGCCACACACTCCAGGGATCTAAACCTTGTCATCACAATAAACAAAACACGCTGGAGGGATAGGTTCCTGACCCAGAGACTCCCCAGACTCTGGAATAGACAGCCCATACATGTCAAGCAGAGCGCCTCTTTGGCCCTCTTCAAAAGGAACCTTGCCGATTGGATGGGAGAAAGGAAATTCAACCCAGGGATCACGTCAGTTGCCCTGCTAGACAGGGGTCCAGGGAAGTAAATAGTGTGGGAAGAAATAGCCAAGTTATTGTTATGGCTAGGCTTGTATAGGCCCTAGGGCCGATAGCCTAGTACCAACCTATGAACCTATGAACCTATAAGGTGGAAAACTCAAAAAGGAAAATCGCAAATGGTAAAACATCATAAAACTATGGATGACTCATATGAATGATAAAGCATAGAATATTTCTCTCCCACTAAAAAAGGTATTTTATCAGTAAACCCTTGCTACAAAACCAAGATCAAGTGTTATCTTAGTAGTGATACTGTTGGGGAAAGGGATTTCAGTAATGTAATGTGTATGTTATGAGTTAGGGGTAGGGGTAGAGTTAGGATTACAATTTTTTTAATAGATTAAGTTTTCGTGCACTGTGGAAGTTCCTCACACATGCTGCACTGTATCTTGTCAACATTTCCATTGTCAAACTTTTGTTGTCAACATTATTTACATCAATATTTTGGTGTTTCGATGTAATTGAGTATGTCTGTTATATCTATTTATAGACATAGACATAGACTTAGACATAGACATAGATATAGATATAGATATAGATATGTGTGTGTGTGTGTGTGTGTGTGTGTGTGTGTGTGTGTGTGTGTGTGTGTGTGTGTGTGTGTGTGTGTGTGTGAGTGTGTGTGTGTGTGTGTGTGTGTGTGTGTGTGTGTGTGTGTGTGTGTGTGTGTGTGTGTGTGTGTGTGCATGCACACTAACTCTGAGATTATTTCTCAATATCTGTGAAATGAAAACACCCTTACCTGCAGTCTTATATGATCTTGCAATTTCCTGTGCCTCTGATTGACAACGAAACCTCATCCTTTGCATTTTTGTCAATGGCCATGCATTTGACAGGAAAGGGGATGCCACTTGCTTATCTCAGTGATGTGGATGCCAGTGGCATCGGCTGCAGTGGGACATCCAAAATTCTGTCATTTCTTTCATCCTGAGGGAATAAAAGGCAGCTCACTCTACTGGAGGTCTGACATCTGTTGGAGAGCAGGTAGTACACTAGGTGCAGTTACCCACCACTCAGTGTACTCATGTGCTGCAGCTGGCATTTCGGCAGGTATGGAAGCACATAGTGCAATAAGTCATTTCCCCAAGTTGTCTCAGCAGAAAAAATGATGGGGACAAGAAGGAAAAAAAAAAAGCAAAACATGTTGGCTGCTTGACTGACAATCCAATTTTATAAACAGATTCATTGGGGAGAAGAGGAAGCTAACAGTTTGTAGGTAAAAGGAGGAGAAAATGTTCCCTAAAAATATACATTCCCTTCTAATCCTACTGTATCTCTGACTATTAATACTTGCAGTCATTTACTTCCCTGCCACTTATTTCTCATACTCCAAAATACTGTTTTTGAATATAAAAATGGTATTATATAGCATGGTCAACACTGTTTACATATTAAAAGATGGATCCATCACTAAAGAACCTACACATATTTCAGCAAGTATCTAGTTTTACTAGTTTCATATGCAAAGCCATGGAAAAAATCATCATGGAGATTATTAATAATGGCAATGGAAACTTCCAGACACCGAATTCAAGCCATATCTGTTTTGTTAAGGGAAGATATAGCCTACTTAATCTGGCAAACTTCATCAAGAAGGCTACCAAGGCAAAAGATGAGGGAAAAATTATGTATACTGCCTACCTTAACCTGGCCAAGGCACTGGATACAGTACCCCAGTTGGTCATTAAAAACAAACTCACAGAATTAGACATAAACCCCTATGTTACATGCTGTATTGCCAGGTGGCTCTCAGATATTATATAGGAAATTAGGTTATGAAAGTCCACTTCCACAAAGAACATAGTCACTAGAAGAATCCTACAGGGTTCAGCACTAGGTCTTCTCTTTTTTTGGCATCTACTTCTCAGAAGTCAAGGTCAAAGTTAATAGCCTATGGCTTATCAAGTTTGCAGATGATTGCAAACTTGGAGCAGTCATAGAATCCCCTAAGACACTAATATCCTCCAGGAAGGGCTAATACAGACAAATATCTGGTGCCATTGACACAGTTTAATACTTTGTGGAAAGAAATGCACAATAATACCCCTTGGGAAGTTGGCCACCCCAGGGAACTGTGTCATAGACAACACACCTCTAACTGTAGAGCAGTAGTCAGGGATTTGGGGATGTATGTAGATAGTAACTTAGCATTCAACCAATATGTGTCTAAGCAAGGAAATCATTCTATGTCGCTCAGTTTGCATGCAAGAGTATGGCATCTAATCCAAGGAAGTCATCATTCCACTATACTCAGCCCTAATCAGACCCGTCATTGAGTGCAATACCTTTCAGAATGCACCTGACTAGGCACATGCAACAGCTAGAATGTTCACAGAGGTTCCTCACAGGAAGAATATAGGGCATTAACAAAATGCCCTGTGCAGATTGCCTCAAAGCTCTATCCCTATACTCTGTCTCCTACAGACTGTTGAGGATGATCTGTGTATGGCATACAACGCATTCCAGGATCCTGCTCTCTGATAGCTCTTTTGCATATCTGCAAAGCAAATAGCATCAGAACTACCCGATCAAGGGAACAAACCTTAATAAATAGGACATGTTGGAGTGATAGGTATGTATTTCAGAGAATGCCTTTTCTTTATAATAGGCTTCCTATCCTTGTGAAGAGCTCTTCCCTGACCCTATTCAAGCATAACCTGAACCGTTGGATGAGAAATCAGAAATTCACCTGTGGTCTGACACCTGTGTCTCTAATGGATGGAGACAAACTGTGGATGTTTCATTATGCATGAACTAGCTTTCACAAATCCCTAAAAATGCCCTCTAGGGCACCACCATTAATTGCATAGTTAGTTGCGTAGCTGCTTACTAATGAAATGTCTTGCTAACTGTTCTGCTTGTAAATTTCTTCCTGGTTGGAAAATATAGCATATTTAACCAGTTTCTCTGGCTATCTTTAATACATAAAGATTCTGTGGAATCCATCTAATGTTTAATCTTTACATCATTGTCCAAAGTTAAACCCTATAACCTCACACATTACCCCCAATCTTGTTTTTTTCTGTTTGTTTGTTATGTGCACAGGGTGCATGCTACTGAAAGTAGACTGGAATTGCTACTGGAATTCATGCAGTTAACTGAAGTATTCAGCTTACGCCTACAGAAGCCTTTGCTTATCAAAATGTCTAAATAAGTAATGATAATCAAAATGACTACACATTTCTAAAAAAGACAGCACTTAGACTGACGAACTTGGAAATATTGTTTTTATTTCTCCTTCACTGTGAGGCCAAACTATAAAACTGTCAGTAATGAAATAATAAAAATAAGAGATTTTGTGAAAAAAATTAGAATTATACAGATTGCTTGAACCCTAGGATCACATAACCACAGTTGTATTAATAGGTGCCACTGGGGTACCTATTACGACTTCCCATAGTGGTTGGCAAAGCCATTCTTTGAACGTAAATAAATTCCAAGTCAGTACTTAGTCCATACATTCAGTGACAGTGCTAATGTCCCTGGCATTGTATTGATCATTATTTACTAATATATATTAGAAACCCTTTGTAAACCCTTTTCATGTGATATGCTGGTATGTAAGGACTTCAAATATCATAGATACAAAGCTCTGGTGAAGGTGAAGATGTAAAACTTGTTTTTAAACAGTATACATAGTATAAAAATTATGTAGCCATATACTTGCTCTCTGCTTGTAAAGGTAAAATACTTTATGCAAAGTCCACAAGGCTGAATAGGTGATGCTATGAGAAGCAGTGGAGGGACTGTGGTAAGTGGTATTGACTTGCTTGCCAGTGTATAATTTGTGTACTCTGTAGCTAGCAGCATGGCAAAGAGAAATAAAGCCCTGCCAATACCAGGAGATCTGAGTTCGATTAGCAGCTCCAGAATCCAAGGAGCTGCAAGGGGCAGATTGGCATGCCCATCCTGGGGTAATGGATTCCCCCAGGCATTTCTTGTGGTTGATCTACTGTGAAGACTATATTGTGTTACCTTCAGGGATGCAGAGAATTGGTTGAGTCACCATGAAGGTGGGAGAATTCTCCAGCATGATTACTGGACATTCATCCCTGAAGAGTATAGTTGTAAGGAGCAATAACAAAAAAAGTCTTCCTTAGCAGCAGTATGATACTGTCCTGAGCTGCTTTTATCTGCTGACACGACCCAAACATTGGTCTGTCAGACTCCAGGGATCTGGTCACATGCCCCAAACGTTGCTCAGTCAGACTCTAGGGATCAGCTCACATGCTTCAAACATTGGTCAACCAGACACCAGGGATCTAAACACATGCCACAAACATTGGTCTGTCAGACTCCAGAGATCTCCTCACCTGCCCTAACCATTAGTCAGTCAGACTCTAGGGGAGGATTATCTAGTTCAGGGAGCTCAGTGCACAATGACATGCTCACAGGAATGGCTGATGATCAGCTGTGGCAAGGAAATAGTCAAAGAAATTGTTTTAAAAAAGGTGTATATACTGCAGTTACCTGAGAGTTTACTGAGCAAAAATGAAAGGCACAAAGAGCAAGGAATGTTAAATGTTTACAGAAATCTAACATAGAGGATAGTGATCATGTCCCTGAACATAACATGCTCGTCAAGTGGTCAAGACATGGATAACGAGAAATTCACCTCAAGAGCAAAGATCAAAGGATGAAGCTTGATGTCCATGTTGAGAACACATGACAACATGAGTTATGATTATAGATGCTTGATCATAAATGTTGTAGCCTATGGAGCTTTGCCTGCTCTATGTACTACAAGAATTGGAGCACTTAGTGTTTTACAGGTTTTAAAGCTGTAAAACACATACCAACACCACCCAGAGTGACCACCAGAGAAGAGTGGCAGGATGTGCAAATGCCTTCAATACCCGATAAACACTTTGTTCAAAGAAGCGGTCAACAGCAGTTAAAGCTATTTGTGCTTCCAGACACTATTCTGTGAAGGCCACTGATTGTTGTCAATGTAGTATGGGACTAATGACTGGCAGCTGTTTAGAACACTTAAATGCTTGTAAGTATTTTCCTGACGTCAGAAATATGCTTAAGTCCATCTTGCTCAGATGTAAGACCATTACTGTAGCATCCTGTGCAATATGTTGTCTGCCAGTGTTGGACATTGTTTAACACATTACACTCTGTTATGTATGGTGTTTTCTGTCCATTGTCAACACATTGCATATATCTGTTATTGTCCTCTGATTATGTACTCAAAGGCATGCAACTCTGTTCACGAAATATGAGTTTATCATTACAATGTCTGGGACAGTACTTACTGTTTGACAAGTATCTTGTCTACTACTTCTATTTCTCTTATGTAATTTCACCTTTTTGTGTGGCTTGCTTAATGGAATGTTCTCTCCTGAAATACAATGAAACATGCATTTGTTTATTTTTTATTTAATTTAATTTGTTTACTGAGGGCAAGCATTGATCAAGCCTGACTATTTTTTTGTCTCAAGCCAACCACAGAAATATCAAAGTTATACAGTGAAGTTATAGGTTGATTTTGTTGAAATCATTCAAACCAGGAAACAACAAATGGAGACAGCTTCATCAGCAACAGTAAAATGTCAGAGAAGTATCCCTTTCTTTAAATCAGATGAAACAAGAGCTCCAATTGCTTAAAGAAAGATGAGATTTAGAATGTTGCACTTGAAGAGACAATATCACAATTAAAGGCCCAGCCCTCCAGAAGATGTCAAAGGGAGTGACGTAGTACTGATTATACAGGCACAGCTAAAGGTGATTTATTATACATGTTCTTCCTTTGAAAGTTGATTAAGCACATATAATTGGGGAAAGAAGAACACTCGGAAAGCCTTGTGTATCTGTAAACATCATTTATACTGAATGGATTATTTGTAAAGCCGACAAACTAATGGACTTGGTGTTTGAATGTCATAGGTATGCCTGTACTCAGCAGAACCTTTTGACGGTTTACAGAAGATACAGGGAAGGATGTGTCAACATCCCTGTGAGAGTGGGTGATCATGTGGGATATGCTGTGATGATCCCTTGTGGAATCTAGGGACATTGCTACTGAGAGCTGTGTCCCAAAGGAGGGAAAGTGTGGAGACTTGGCAGAGCTGTTGCTGAGGAGGGAAATATGCTGCATGTCTCATTTGTAAGTACTTTTCTGACATCAGAAATATGCTTAACAAGCCCATCTTCCTCGGATGTAAGATTATTACTCTGGCATTCTGTGCAATATGTGGTCTGCCAGTGATGGACATTGACATAACCACAAGCATACGGAGAAAGGGAAAATCAGTGCAGATCATTAGAATAAAATTGACTCTAGCTAGAAGATGGACAGCACTGACCCTCCTGGGATACCATAAAGATTCTTGCTGGCTGTGGTTCAAATTGGGACAATGGACAAGAAGAGATTGGATTGTAAGTAGACCTAGAGAAGGACATGGGCACTAGTACACCTATCAGAGTAACAAAAGAGGAGAAAAAAACATTAAAAGTTCACAGGCACCCTGGTAACAGTAACAAAACAGGGCATTTAATGTTCCTTTTTATTGTGAAAGTTTTTACATAATCTATGTTATTATAAGGTTTTCTTTCTGTATTCTGTGCACTTATAGTGTTTGTTGATAAAATGAAAGTAATGCCATGGTGGCTGGATATTGACTTTTTTCCTGAGACATAGGCTAAATAAAGGTGGTTGGGAAATTATTCCTAAGTAGATATGGTAAGTACTTCTTCTTTATACTCATTTTGTCTCATATATAGCTGTTTAGAATGAGTTACTCTGTGTCCCTTTCAGAATCAACCAAAGCATGTGCAGTCAGTGATTCAAGCACAGGTGGCTACAGAACATGCACCAGCTGCACAGTAACCTGCAGTATAGGGACAGGAAGACAAGAGTGCAGCCAATGTCACCAGTTGCAATTTTTGCAAACATAGGTGCAGCCATGAGAAAGATTGCAACTGGTATCTGGTCTCCCTCTGTAGGCCATATAGTCCATGGCCTTAGGAGGCTTCAGACACAAGATAATAAGGTCCAGGCCATCCAACATCAGACTGTACAGACTGTTAGACAGCATCAGTGTGACCTGTGGGGCACACAGCATGCCACCCCTTATTGTGGGCACTGTCAAGATCATGATTGTTACTGCGTTAACACATGGGATGCCTCTGCAGGGTGCCCTATATTTCTATCCCTTTCATAGATCAGATCTGTCTCTGACACCACAAAACAACCAAGTGGATATTGGTAACAGTCACATCATAACAGCCTGACCCCACCACTGCTGAATGTGATTCTTGGCTCTCCACAACCTATCAAAATACATGGCTACAGTGTTCACTTCCCATAACTTTATCACATATTGCAATGCTGTGGTTACCTGTCACCACATTCCTCCCAACTATGCAAGTAATGATAAGTGCCCCACTGGCAGCATTTCATATACTTCCAAGCACAGTCTGGGTGAGATCTTGCATGCATCATTTTATTCTGAGATTTTCTGAGATGTCTGTGTCATGGACCATAGTTGTGGATCAGATTCCTCCTCTTTGCCAGTGCTGCAATGTATTGTGTCTTCCTCTGTCTGAACTGTGGTTCTGCTGCTGCATTTTCCTTCCCTGACTCCTCACACCTCTCTTCTGCTATTGTTCTGATTTGCATGATAGGTAATGCCATGATGTTCATCTGTTGTTCTATTTGCTTCCACAACATCATACTGTAGAGTATGGTACATCCAGAAAATACCTTGCTGCATATGTCTTGATTATATTACTGTGCCCCTCTTGAGTTGTCTAAATACCTGCCCCACTATGGTTTGGGTTTCTAAATGGTCTATGTTACGGGATATTTTGTGTGGTCTGAGGACTCTGTATCAAAATCATCAATGAGGGTGCTAAGACATAATCGACACTGCATGCAAGACACAACAATCAGTACAGTATATGTGGTCTGGTTCTAGCAAGCATGCCACCTATGTGTATAAGTCAGTCTATCTAGTATGGCTGTGCACAAACTAACAAAGTGCACCTGTGGGAAGATACATCGTAGAGATCACCAATATAGATCAGATATTTGCCGTGTATGCAAATTAAGTGTACTACCTGTGTGTATATAGATATAAATAATGCCTTGGGCATTACAGATCACCAGAAAGTTCAAGGAATGGAAGCTCTTCCTATTCATGCATCTCTGGCCTTCAGGAGTAGGAGGGGACTTGAGAGCAACAGGGGTGCAATATATGGTGGTCATGACCTCAGGAAAACAGGCTATCTAATAGAAGGCCTGCATGACGTTTTTCACTAATCTGTTGCCCTGAGGAACCAGATACTCTCCTCCATATTTTTTAGGTTAATATTGAGGAACTGGTTTAGCATTCATGAGACTGATGTCTATGATAGCCTTAATGTATCCCCACTGGTCACTGAAAGGTCCCTGTTGCTAAGATGGTTAATGCTATATATAGCTATATGTCCACAAGAAAGAGATATCATGCATACCTAGACATATCACACATACCTAGGCATATCACACATACCTAGACATATCACGCATACCTAGACATATCACACATAACTAGACATATTACACATACCTAGGCATATCACGCATACCTAGACATATCACACATACCTAGACATATCACACATACCTAGACATATCACACATAACTAGACATATCACACATACCTAGGCATATCACGCATACCTAGACATATCACACATACCTCTTGATAATTCTTTTGGTTGACACAGTTTTGCTAGGTTGATTACATTATTCCTGCTTACTTTGAAATCATTCACTATCTATTGGTCTTTCGACTGGTAGTAAGCTTGGTGCAGTCTGTACCACTTCCACTGGCATGAATGGCTGTGAGAAGCATTACTGTGAACATGGACTCCAGTGGCAGCTCTCAGCACAAGTTGCTGTGTTACTGTTGCTGCAGTTCCTACCTCAGCTTCTGCCACATTTACATAGCTTTTAACATTTACCTTGGAGTCAGAGAAAAACAAAACAAAAATAAATAAATAATTAGAGAACATTAAGGTACTAATAAATGCTGTGACTTTTAACTTACACCTCCTCAAAATAATTTCCAATTTTACAACTATGATAGCAGAGTTCGAGAAAAAATAGGAGTGTTCCTGCAAAATTTGGACAGTTGACAGGCATGCATGACACACACTATAAATCTTGTGTTCAAATTGGGTAAGTAAATTATACGGTGTCATTGCATATTATGTTTGCCAGTTTGAGTTTCTTCAACTACGTATTCCTTGCGTCTCGTATGAATGGAGTTTTACATTTACATGCCATTATACACTCTAGCATACATTGCATACCACAATATTTCAAGCAGTGCATAGTTTTACAATCTCTCTTGGAACTGTCCACATGCTAAACATTGCTTCTACTCATACCATTTCACATAACACACTGTGGCTACTCTCTACGAATCAGAGACAGAGAATCCAAGACATTAGAAGAGGCTAGAGAAGTCTACAAATTGGTTCAGCTGTTTAAGGGAAGGCAAATGAGACTGTTTTAAAAAAGCAAATATGTTTGTAAAATTAAAGGAGCAGCCAGTCCAGAGGTCATTTGATGGGATTCATGTTGGAAATATTCTAAATATTTATTCAGATAACTACCAGCCTTACTACTATACTGTTATGTAAGTAGGTTTTATGCCATCCACATAAAAAAGACAATTAATACTAGATAAGAGGGTATGTGTTATTTACATTTCTTTGTCTTGATCCTTTGAGTCTATGTATCATACTGCATTATTACATATGCATTATATTAAGAACTCAGTCTTGTGAACAGATGTATCAAGAGATGAATAAAAGCAGGGGTCTGGATTATTGTCCGATTTTACTTCCCCCATAGTATATTTCATACAACATATTGTAACCACATTATTACATGAACAGAACGGTATTAACTTACATCTTCTTCTTCTTTTGGCTGCTCCCATTAGGGGTCGCCACAGCGGATCAACTGCTTCCATTTCTTCCTGTCCTCTGCATCGTGCTCTGTCACACCAACCACCTGCATGTCCTCTCTCACCACATCCATAAACCTTATCTTAGACCTTCCTCTTTTCCTGTTACCTGGCAACTTCATCCTTAGCATCTTTTTCCCAATATACTCTGCATCCCTCCTCAGCACATGTCCAAACCAATGTAATCTTGCCTCTCTGGCTTTGTCTCCAAACCTTCCAACCTGGGCTGACCCACTAATATACTTATTCCTAATCCTGTCCATCCTCATCACACCCAGTGCAAATCTTAACATCTTCAACTCTGCCACGTCAAGCTCTAATTCCTGCCTTTTTGTCAATGCCACTGTCTCCAACCCATATAACATAGTTGGTCTCACTACTCTCTTGTAGACCTTCCCTTTCACTCTTACTGGTACTCGTCTGTCACAAATCACTCCTGACACTCTTCTCTACCAACTCCATCCTGCCTGTACTCTCTTCTTCACCTCTCTTCCACACTCACCATTACTCTGAACTGTTGATCCCAAGTACTTAAACTCATCCACCTTCATCACCTCTACTCCCTGCATCCTCACCATTCCTCTATCCTCCTTCTCAGTCACACACATATATTCTGTCTTAGTCCTGCTGACCTTCATCCCTCTTACTCTAGAGCATATCTCCACCTCTCCAGGGTCTCCTCCACCTATTCCCTACTCTCACTACAGATCACAATGTCATCTGCAAAACATCATAGACCATGGGGACTCCTGTCTGATCTCGTCTGTCAACCTGTCCATCACCATTGCAAATAAGAAAGGGCTCAGAGCTGATTCTTGATGTAATCCCACCTCCACCTTAAACATATCTGTCACTCCCACCGCAACAACATTAACTTACATATAGTACACTAATCACAATACATGATGTAAGAGGAATAAAACCCTCTAAATTCAATAACACCACAAATGGATTTTTTTCTTGAGGTATGGAAAATAGGACTTTTCCTCCAACAGTTGTCTATAGGTAGATCCAGGCTGGGATTCATAAACTCCTGCTGTGTTATGCTAAGCTTGCTTGCAAGAATAAGAAGGTACAGGCAAGGTGTGAGTGATTCAGAAAACACTCTAACATGATGCTGCCAGCTAGAAAATAGATTATACCAGAGGTATATGCTTATAACCATATAATGAGCCAGGCTGTATGCAAATGAAGTACAAATCACACAAGGCAGTTATTCAGAAACAAATAAAAAATGTGCACTCATGTCACGCCCAACTTAGCAATGAAGATGGCCATATGCTTGTATTCCATCATAGTAAAAACATTAAAATATATCAGGGGCTGCTGCAGCCATATTCAAACTTCAGTCATATTTCCCACTGTACTTGTAACAGTTACCTGTGTGATACCCCAACCTAAAAATAATTGCAGGTGGCACAACCTGTTAAGGATGTGATAACTCTATTCCAGTGTAATTGGTGCATGGGTGTAACTGTGTATTTCTTTCCAATGAATAACTTTTCACAGCTGAAAATGTTTTTCATCTATCTGTTGTTTCAGCCTCATGGATCCAGTGCTTTTAATTTCTTCAAGTCTTTTGGGTTTCTAATGATATGACAGGAATGGACCCCATTCCTAAGTCAAACTATGATTAAAGTTCATGAAATTAGTATTGTTTCACTCTTTGATGTCAGCCAAAAGTGCTCTTTGCAGCACCTGCAATGTGCCCAGTAATGACTCCTTCTGCAATTCGTACGGTGTTACATAAATTGGTAACATATCTAAATATGATTGTAAATTATTTTTTATAAGACCCGTTGCTCCTACTACTATTGGAACTATCTGGGTATCTTTCTTCCACATGGCTCTCGTTTCTGCCTGCAGATCCAGGTATTTTATGGCTTTGTGCCTCTCTGTATGCAAGACACTGAAGTCACTGGGTGTGGGGATTTCAATGATCAATGCTACTTTTGTCTTCTTTTCTTGGACCACTATATCTGGTTTTCTAGCATCTATCTTTTGAACTGTTGGTATTGGGTGATCCCATGTGAAATAAACTTCATCATTTTCTATGATTCTTTGTGGCTCGTTTCCAGTGTTTTTCAGCCACTTCAATGCCATAATGTTTGCACAATCTCCAGTGTAACAGCCTCACCACATTATTATGCCTTTCAGTATACAGTCCCTCTGCCATTAGTGCGTCACAACCAGCAACAAGGTGTGTGACTGTTTCAAATTCGGTTTTACAAAACCTACATATGTCTGTTTCTCCCACATGTTCAATGGACTTGTAAACCAGCGTGTACATAGCCCACTATCTTGGGCTGCCATTATTAACCTTTCATTTCTTGGTTTGAATTCGCCTCTCCTTAACCATTCCTGCATTTGTTCTTGATCAACATCAGGTTATTCCAGAAGTTTTCTATACTTGCAACTATATTTATGTTTCTTTTCCACATTTCTTGGCTTTTCATCTGGTCCTTCACCTTACATTCATTCTTTTGTTTTTTGGTACATTCAATTGCTGCCTGGTTTTTATCCACTTCTGGTCTGATTTCCATTCCTGCTTGACATTGATATGCTTCTGCTAAATTAAGCAGAAACATCATCTTAGATGTATTCTCCTCATGTTTCAAAACTTTCACTATATTTGGATCTTGTGAGGTAAATCAATATGTGTAGAGTCCCACGATTGCAGATCTATACATGTAATCAATTTCAAGGTGGCCCATCCCTCCTTCGGAATGGGGAATATATAATCTTGGTATACACTGATTTTTATAAATCATTTGGTAAGCATGAAGCATCCTTCTTGTTTTAATATATAATCTGTCCAACACTTTTTGGAGCCAGTCAGTCACTCCAAAACTATAAGTTAGGGCAGGAAGAGCAAACTTGATTTATAGCTTGAATCTTGTTCCTAGATGTCAATGCAGTTTTATTTGCATTTGTTCATGTTTTATTGCTGATCCTTCATCAGCTGCCAAGTATGCATGCACTCCCTCTTGCTCAAGTTCTTTTATATCACATTTTTGTCCCAAACTGATGTTTTCCTGGTGCTGCAGTTTTCCTTTTTTAAAGGTTGCTTTTGCACATTTATCAAGACCAAATGACATTGCAATTAACTGTGCACTGTGACTCCTTGCACGGCTATGCTAGCCAATGCAATGACAGTGAGTCTGTATTAATTACAGTCATTAGTACATAGGCATTGCTACATGTCCTTAAAATTAAAATCCCTTCACCATGCACATCACATATTTGCCAGTATTCATAGTCATTTACACAAATGTGTTAAAGAGTTCGGGGACAAGTGTGAACAAGCGCAGCTGAGCCATAATTTATAGAGGCCATTTATGCCAATTTGCAGTGTCCTCATATGCAATTATGTAAATGGGCAGATAATGAGATGGAAATGAGGAGTGGCATAAATGTTCATATGCTAATTAAAACTACTTTACATCATTTGCAATTTATAGCCAAGTTTTCCAGCTTTCCCACACTTTTCACACATGCACTATAAAAAGGGAAGCATCACCCAATAGGTTCATAGGTATGTACTAGGCTAATGGCCCCAGAGCCCTTACAAGCCTAGCCCATAGTAGTGCCTGGCATCGTACCACACGATGTTAGTTCCCAGTGCCTCTATCAAGTAGAGCCACTAGAGTGATCCCCGGGGTGAACTTTCTATTTCCCTTCCACTCATCAAGATTCTCTTGAAGAGGGCCAGTGAGGTACTCTGCTTGACATGTATGAGAAGTTAATTCCAGAGCATGAGGAGTCTCTGGGTTATGAACCTGTCCCTCCAGCATGTTCTGTTGATTGTGGTAATGAGGTTGAGGTCTCTAGAGCGTGTGGTGTGGAGGAACTGAGATTTTGTTAGATGTAGCATTTCTAACAGAACTGGGTCAGCCATGGCCTTGTAAGTCAAGCAGAGATCATCTCTTAGTAGATGATATGAAACAGAGAATAGCTGGAGATTTTGGAGTCTGTCCATGTAGGACATGTGTTTAAGGCCTAAGATCCTCTTTGTGAGGTATTTTTATGGCCTTTACAGCTATTGAGTGTGTCTAGTGAGGTACATGCTGAATGGGGCATTATACTCAATGATTGGCCTAATGAGGGAACAGTAGAGAGAGATGATGACCTCTTTATTCCTGGATGCAAAACCCTTGGTAATGCAATGTTCCACACAGAAGGACTTTCTGACCACAGTGGCAATGTGATTTTCAAAGGAGAGATTGCTGTCAACCTGTGCCCCCAGATCTCTTATAATAACTTCACTGTTCAGTGGGCTCCCATCAATTGTGGTAATTAGTGGAAACTGAGGTTTTTCCCAAAGGAGATGATGACACATTTTTTGGCATTAAGCTTAAGGCCATAGTTTCAACACCAGTCATTGGTCTCAGTGAGGCTTTTCTGTAGGATGTCTACATCACTGGGGAAGTTAATAATGGCTTCCAGCTTGCAGTCATCTGTGAACTTGGGCAGCCAGAGTCCCTCTGTGTTGGCCTGGACTACTGAGAATTAGATGCCAAACAGGACAGGACCCAGGACTGATCCCTGTGGGACTCCACTCATGATTGGTCATCACTCTGACTTGGAGTCCGATACTTTCACACTGTGGGTTCTATCTGTGAGCCAATTTGCAACCCACCTAGTGATATATGGGATTATGCCTAGTTTGGTGAGTTTATCAATAATTCCTGAGTGGAGGATGGTATCAAAGGCCTTGGCCAGATCGAGGTAATCTGTATGAACTGCCTTGCCCTCATCCACAGCTCTGGTGACTTACTCAAAGAAGTCAACCAGGTTGAGCGGGCATGATCTACCTTTCACAAAACCAAACAGAGTGGGTTCTAGATTTAGGAGATTCAGAGTTGCAGTTGGTGAAAATTCTATCTCTTGCAGTGAGCTTTGCTATTTCTAGGTCAGAGTTGCTTGTCTTAGCTAGGCCAAAACTGTTTGCACCCAGTTGTGCTCGCTGTCCAAGATGGTGAAAATATAAACAAAAGATAACTCACTGTCACTTTAATAATCAAGAAATCCTTGATAGATTTAGAATGGACAGGGACATTATAAAGGACTTAATGGGCATATATGACCCCCCCATAGGACAAATGTAGGAATGCAAGAACTTCCTATTCCTGTGGACACCAAAGTATGTATAGCCCTCACTACACTTGCTAGGGACATGTTGGGGATCTCAACGGTTTCTGCCTCTGAAGCAGATCCTGGATATACTCTTGGCACATGTGGATCAGTACATCTATTCCCAGTGTTACCTCAGGAACAAGCTAGGATTATGTGTGCCTTTTATGGATGGGCACATTTCCCTGAGGTACTCAGTGTACAAGATTGCACCCATTTTGAAATTAGGGTCCCTTCTGGTCCACAGGGTGAGCAGTATCACAACTGGAAGGGCTAAAATTCCATCAATTGCCAGGTAGTGTGTGTTACATGGGGGTACATCACCAACGTCTCTGTCTTTCACCCTGGCAGTCCACATGATTCCCATATCTGACACACTAGCTCACTTTACCACCTCTTATTGCATTGTAGGATGGCCAGTGGTCACCTTATTGGCAAGTTGCATTTTTTTTGTGATAAGTAGTTATTCAAGTTAAATGTAATTGCTGTATCTTAGTCTTTATTTTCCTATTTTGTCTCCCCCTTTCTCTCTCTCTCTCTCTCACTCTCTTTTTTTAAAGGGAATGCTGGATATCCACTGGAGCCACAGCTCATGACTCTAGTGAGAAATCCAACTGGAGCTGCAGAGGAGAAATATAACAATCCCTCTCCCAGACACATATTGTGATTGAGAGGGTATTTGCCATTTTGAAGAGACATTTCAAGTGACTGGATGAGTCTAGAGGTGCCCTTCAGTATGACCCAGCTACTGCATGTAGGATGTACATTGCCTGCTGCATTCTGCATAATATGATCATGTGCCAATCTGGTGGTGAAGTGACCCATACTTTCACTGCACCACTCAGTTCTAGTTCCACTTTGACTAATGATGACCAGCTGGCAGCAGTAGTAAGAGACCCCATCTGGCAGGCTTTTGCACAACATGTGACTGCGCAGATCAAGAGGTAGCATCTTGTCCAGAATTATGGACCAGGGCATTCAGGTTAATGTTTCCTTTATTGGCAAAAAAACACATACATGATAATTGGTGCATGCAGTGACACCTGTGAGCCATGCTGTGTGGTGCATGGTTTCCTATCATTGTTCATCTGACATTCTCTCATCTTGAAAATATTTTTATTATTACCTGTTTGCCTGAGTGCTGACTGATGCCTGTTTGGTGATGTGGAAATGCATCAAATCAATAAATAAATCAACAGCTGTACCAGCTGTGTTTAATAACTTTTGGTTTAAGTATTTATTCACTATGCAATAGAAAGTGGTACTGGCAACAGTGACAAATTTAGTTACATATGTCAACATTGCATATTATACCATGACCCCCCCAAAACGTGCACGCTGATTGGCCAGCGTGCCCATTGTAAATCGAGTTATACTAATGGAAAAAGGTCCGTCGCCGGACTTTTTCCATTAGTATAACTCGTTTTAAACTGTCTCGCTATGTTAAATGGGTTTAACATAGCGAGACAGCTTTAAAATAAGCAACGGAGATCTCCATTGCTTATTTTAAAGCTGTCTCGCTATGTTAAACCCATTTAACATAGCGACAGTGTTTTAAAGCAATGGAGAAAGCAAGATCTCCGTTGCTTTTTAGTGTTTCGCTATGTTAAATGAGTTTAACATAGCGAGACAGTTTTAAAATAAGCAACGGACATCTCCGTTGCTTATTTTAAACTGTCTCGCTATGTTAAACTCATTTAACATAGCGAAACACTAAAAAAGCAACGGAGATCTTGCTTTCTCCGTTGTTTGCACAGCTCTGATGTACTGCGCAGCGCGGTACATCAGAACTGCCGTGGATGCCAGACATCTGCGGAAGGGCAGCAAACAGGCATTATACTATGCCATTATTTAAGAAAAGTAAAAGTTTCTTTTCTTAAATAATGTCATATAATAGCAATAACCACTTCTGGGTGTGGGTAATGCTAAATTTACCCACGGTTGGCTTTTTGGTCTCGGGCTTAGCCTCGACCAAACCACGCCAACCGTGGGTAAATTTAGCATTACCCACACCCAGGCGTGGGTTATTGCTATAATGAATTCTGTTGCACTGCTCATCAGATTCCTTTTTTACTGTCATTCAAAATAATTATGACTTTAGAAATTGTCTTCATTTGTGTGGTGATGTAGGTGTACTGGCAGCAGTTAAGTGTAGATGACAAGATTATTATTTTAATGTGTCATTTCTGTATGATGTATTGGACCTGGAAATGTTTGCTCATTGCTGTTGAGATTTCTTATGTAACTTTAGTCATAAGGAATGGTAAGCCATGTATCATTGTTTTGTACTTACATATTATCGCAACCAGATTTTCGTGGTGATGCTACTTGCTTCTCGTTGTGTCAAGTAGCACTGAAAAAGTAGTAAAAACCTCAGAAACAAGTTTTCTTTAATGTTTTCTGGTTTTAGGAAGGTTTATCGGTTAAATGGCTGAAAAAGGAATGTTTGAAAATAGCTTTCCCCTTTACTTTGGAGTGGTTGCGTTTGCACGTGTATTTGGCCGGAAAGGACTTTGCCAGTTAATTGTGCATATGCTAGGTGCTTTTCGGAGATGCCTTCACTTATTTTTCAGCTGTAGTTTTGTAGGTTAACCTTTGTGACAGAAATTTGCGGGAATTAAGGGCTTGCAAGAGTGATGAGGGCATGATGTTGACAGGTAATCCAGGGTAGTTTTTCATGGCACTGCCATGATGGCAGTAGGGAGTTACCAGGTGTGGTTTGGTTGGTTTTGGTGGGTATGTTTTGGTGTTGTGATGGTGGCATATTGGGACAAACTCTGGTGATGTACCTCAGGGATTTCTGCATGTTTTACAGCTGCAAAGCTATGCGTGGCTCACTCGTTGTTTTTCTGTTGGTATAAATATATATATATATATATATATATATATATATATATATATATATATATATATATATATATATATATATATATATATATATATATATATATATATATATGTGTGTGTGTGTGCATGTGGGGGGAGGGGGGAGTTATCATCGATTGCACTCAGTTAGCCCTTCAAAGCAGTTATTCTGCTGAGGAACGCGCATAACACAGCATGACTGACATGAGTTAACCTCCGAAAAAGGGACAAGCTATTTTACAATGTTATTTTCTCAGTGTTTTCAAGGTTAAATAGTACTACCAATTACAAATATTACAGAAAAGACTTTATTTTGTTTTAATACTGTCAGCTTTGTTTTCTAAAGGAAAACAGAAGCAACCAGCGTTAGCGTGAAAATCTGGTTGCGATAATACGTAAGGACCCATTGTTTTTTGCCAAGTGTTCAGAAGGTAAATGATTGCAATTTTACAGTATGGTGAAAGTGATAGCTGTAAAGGGAATAACTGTACATATATACAACCCCCACAAAAAACCCTTATTTCAAGTAAACATAAATATTTTTCAATGACTCTAATTCACAGTAGTTCCAGATTAAATGAATCATACACATATGCTATTGATAGGCCTGGTGATAGTGCAACTGATCTGGAGGATGGGCTACCATGAGAACTATAAGGTGAATTAGTGCAATGGTGTGATCTAGAGGAGGAAGGTGATCTTGCTGTCAGTGACCTGACACCGCTGCGTGACTGTGACCTCGACCTGGAATGTGAGGTTATCCTAGGTATAGATGACCATTGACATAGCCTGTGAGAAACTTGTTGTGATTGCGTACTATGAGTAGTAATATTGCTGTCTTGAGGACCAGCGTCAGTATCATTTGATCTCGCCCCATGTGCCTGGAAATCACCCTAACCCCTGCCCCTCATAAGACTGAGTCCAGCTTGACTCTGGTATGTCCTAACCAGTGTACGAATAGAGGCTACAACTGATGCTTGATGTGTCACTATACAATACATCATCATTATCCCTGTTCTCTGCCAGTTCAAAGTAGTGTTGGAAATATTCATGCATGCTCTGTAGGACTTTGACCATTTCTAGCTGACCATCTGTTGTAGTGGTCTGAGCCCTAACTATGTCATGGCACATTTCCTTTTGGGCAGCCAATGCTTTTCATGTTTCCTGAGGTAGTTAAAATAATTTCTGGATCTGGCACCTCTTTGTAATGTTGTCACTGTGGGTAATGTGGCCTCAGACTGCATGCCTTCATCCTCAAACTGTTCTTTTGTATGTGCAGTGTAGGACTGGACTGACTGAACAACTGAGAGCAGCTGCTGTACTGTTTTTAAGTTAATTAGAGCGAGCCGTTCAGTAATCGTTACTACTTAAGTGCAGCAGTCGAGCTGCAGTCTAAGTTGTCGGACCAGTCTTCTCTTCCTATCAGTGTACTGTTGCACACTGCTTGCAGAGAAGAAATGATAACATTTATCTTGACCAGTTCTTCACCCGGCCCCAGCTCCTCTAGGTGAAAGAAAAAAAAAAGAAAAAAAGCAACTATTAGACTCAAGACTGTGTTTCCCATTGCTTTTCCTTCTTAAGTAGTGACTGGATGACAAAACAATGCTTCTAGGTGTGTGTGCATGTGTAGTTAACTATATTACATTGTTGCAATAGGGAGGTGTTGCTTTTATTAAAAGGCCTCTGCATTTTCGTTGTCATCCTGAATGTCTGTGGTTTGCATAAACACGTAGCACTGCTCTTCACGAAATTGGATTATTACAATGAAAATGTAAAGACCCAGACTATGAATGCCGGCCCTTGTCTTGCTGAAGGGATCATCATCATCATCATCACCCCCCCCTTTTTCACATTTTTTCTACATGGGTCAGGGTATCATGTTAACTGTCACCAACTCCCTCGATTCAGTGCCACACTCCTGCCTTCTTCAATACTCATGCCTGCCAGTCAAAGATCTTCTTTCACACAATCCATCCACCTTTTTGCTGGATGTCCTCACTTCCTCTTACCAGTGGCAGCTGGTAACTTCAAATCAAAGGGGTGCTGCAGGAGACAGTGGAATGGGTGGGGTCAATGGGAAGGGGTGTGGCCAACTAGAAAGGGAAGGAGTTATGCTCAAAACCACAAAAACTGTAACTTTAATTAAATCTGCTGCCCTGGGTTCCAAACCATCATTATGAGAGTCCAATCAAGACAAAATGAAGTGTAGAAGGAAAAAAATATTTCAGTGCATTGGCTACATGACAGCTTACTAATATCTAGATGGAAACAAAAAGGTTGTAAGGCATGAAAAAATAAATTACTTTTTAAATACATTACTGGAATGCCTGTCAAAATCAAGTATAAGAAAAACAAGCAGCTCTCAACTCAAACCACTTCTCCTTGCACTGCAGTTCTAATTATAATTTATATTCAGCCTTATTAAAGTACCGAGTAACATGCTGAAAGTAGCAATCTCTGTGATACCCCCACTTGTAAAAATGTTTCTTATCCAAAAAATACCTGCTGCTTGACAACAACTATCTACTTGTTTCATGGGGAAATCATGATCAAAGTAAAAAATGAAAAGCAAACAAGAAACAAGCTCAAGATACATTGCTTAAAGGATTACTGCACAGGTTATGGACCATACATGATAGACTGGCATTCTGTTTAGTTTACAGGTAAAGCCTGCAAAGATGATTGCAAGTTTCCGACAAATGTAATGAGCTTCTTAAAATAATGTAATCCTGTCCTTTATTGCAAATACTGTCATATGCATTTCAATACCCAAGGCTTATACATTATTTAGTTATGTAAGTATTCTCTGCATGACAACAACAGAAAGGCTTTCAATGTTGGCAATTCTTTAACAGTATGTTTATTAAAGCTTACTTGCATCTTACAATCTCAGACAAGCTTACCTGATGGTCATTAAAGTATTGCTACTTAAACACTGAGCAACAGGCACTTTCTGAATAATAATAAGCGTAAATCAACAGTATAAAAATATGACAGAAACAAGAACATTCTGCAAAATCAAGGAGAGATGAAAAGCCGCTGTTGTACTCTTGTCTACCTTGGATGGGGGGATACTCTGCACATTTACACAGCATAAGTGCTCCTTGCCTTGCTTGGACACATCCAGAATCACTACATGGGGGAGTGGAGTGCAACAAGTATGTCACAATATGAAATGTCTCTGGCTGACTGTGATGGCCCTGACACATTTGTCATATTTCTCAACCTCAGAGCAAGAAATCTGGACAAAGCCATAAATAGAAGTGGGACAAAAGCCAAAAAATAAGCACATTTTTTAAATATTGCTCTTATAAACTTAGAAAGATAATAGAATAGTAAGTCTTGCATTAGTATGAATTTTATGAACAGTATGAAATCTGAAACTCAAATGTCTGTCATTATTTTCTAACTTCAGTCTTAATGATTTGCTACTAATTTACCAAAAAAACACAATTTTATGAAAAATGGACCAAAAATGTGATGCAAAAATATAAAATAACCACACAATACAGCTGGGAACCTGTCAAAGAAGGGACACATTTTTAATATTAGTACTGCCAACTTGAGCAGCTGACAAAATAAAAAAATCTACATGCTTTTCTGAAATAAAAGTAATCTTTAACTCTAATTGTTACAGTTATTTATTAATTGTAAACCCTCCATGTTTTCTTCCAAAACTGCCATTTTGCAGAAGGATTATTAGGGGAAGAGCAACATTTTGAGCCAAAATTGGGGCCATTTGAGAGGTTTGGATATGCCTAATTCTATAAAGCAATGTATTTGCATGTACCTGTCAACCTGTTAATACAGGAAATCTGGACAAGGCCAAATATATTGGGGGAACATATAAACAGTACAAAAAATTGTACTTGTATAAACTGAGACAGTTGACAGAATAACATGTCTTGCTTCAGCATGCATTTTTCTGAAGGTTATGAAGTCTGAAACTCAATGTCAGTCATTATATAGTGACTTAATTCCTAAATGATTTGCCAGAAAACCACAAATTTTATGAGGAACAAACCAAAAATAAGAAGCAAAAATCTATTCATTCTGTGAAAATCTGGACAGTTGAGAGGTATAATTCAGCTGGGGCTGTCTTTGAGTTTGCCACCTTTCCCTCTCACAAAATTATGGTCAAATGGAGACTCCCCCCTGTAGCCATTCCAATGAACCATTACTTGGCTATTTCACCCCATTTATCATAGACACTAATGTGCATACTGCTTTACTTCTATGATGATTTGGACTTCATTTGAAAGTTTTATTTTGCATTTTACAGCACAAACACTAAGACATCTGCTAAACAAAACAATGCAGTCTCACAATGAAAACAGACTTAGCATTAAAACTTCTCTGCCCTTGAAACTCACATTCATTGAAACAGCATTGAAACCCACATTCAAAGAAAATACATTTGGCTAGTGGCAGATAAAGATTATATTTGGGCTATTTTCAAATGATAAGCCCCTTGCACACAAAACATACATGTGTTTTGTGATGCACCTTCCTGATTGCATTACATTATATTCCTTGTATAATACATAACAGTTGTTAGAGGGTGTTTTAAATTTATTGTTTTGAACATTTTTCCAGTAAACAATGAAACAAAATGCATGCCCCAATAATGACAAAACTGTCGAACCGAGAACATTTCCATCATAAAAGTCTACTCAACTTCTATAATCCACCAGTATCAGTAAATATGCACAATCTCTGCAGAAGCAAAAGTCATCTAAATAATTCCACATTAAAAATATCTGTAACTAATGAAGAGGTTGCTGCTAGCAAACAACTTTATATTTCATTGTTTCATCTACAAATAAAGTACCTGTTGCCCTTGAGGAATAAATTGCCTATATTACATTAAAAATGATAAGCTAGTAATATTGCAATAGGGAATGGATAAAAAATAATAGATGGGTTCATAGTTACTAGGTATCTTTGCCAAAGAGGACATTCTCAAGATGGCAGTATCCACCCCATTTACAACACAGTACAATATCAGCAATGCATCTACATACTGTGGGAGTAGAACCCACAGCCTTCTGCATCAAAAGCAAGTACATTACCTGTTGTGCTATTAACAATACAAGCAGTCTCAGCATAAGCAGCACTAAACTTCTCTTCCCCTGCAGCTCTCAGCTCCTTGTAAAATCTACTTGACACTCAGCTGTATCTCTCAACTTTGCACCGCAAGAAATCTGGAAAAAAACTAAATGTATTGGGGAGGGACAAAAGCCCAAAAACCAGGGACACATTTTAAACATTGCATGTATAATCTTGGAAAGTTGCTAGAATAAAATGCTGTGTTACCACCATGCATTTCACTGCCAAGTCTTGAACCCAAGACCCTGTGACAAACAGTCAGAGCAACATGCCACTATGTCAAATCATCTGTTTTGTGAAAGTGAGGAAGACTGAAACTTAAATGGCTACCAATTAGTGAATTCAGTTCTCACCATAGCTGTCAACCTCTTAGCACAAAACACATGGACAAAGCCATTAATGGGGGAATACAGCCCTCAATCATATTCAGCGAATTCATTTCTCACCATATCTCTCAACCTTAGCACAAAAACCTGGATGAAGCCAATAATGGGGGAATACAGTCCCAAAAATAGGGACACATTTCAAATATTCATCTTATAAACTTAGAAAATTGCTAGAATAAAAGGTTTTATGTTACTATGTACTTTCTGGAGAATATGAAGTCTGAAATTCAAATGCCTGTCAATTTTATTTATTTAACATTTGTTAACCATAAAAGTCTGACTTGGAACAAAAGCCAATTTTCAGCGGAGGCCCAGGGAGAAATACTGCAGACATATGTCTTTGTAACATGGGAGGACACCAGAGCAAACCCACACAAACACAGGGAGGACATGCAGAGTCCACACAGAAGGCACCCCAGCCAAGAATCAAACCGGAAAACCTCTAGCTGTGAGGCAAAAATGCTACCACTGCACCATCAACTATTTAAGGAATTAAGAACTCAGAAACCACAGATTTTACGAGGAACAGAACAGAACAAAGTAAGAGGCAATAATTTTCAAAAGGTTTACAAATTGTGGTGGTTAGGGAATAAAGGCTCTTGTTACCTGCACCCATCAGCAGTCTGCTTCCTGAATCCAGACCAGTAAGGCAGCAGTCTGGATTCACTTTGTATGGGGGATTTGTTGGACTGCACCATTGTGGTTCACAGCTGGGGGGGCTGAAGTCCAATATCATGAGCCACCACTGCCTCTTACCTTCTTCCTGTCTGTCCCAAATCTTCCCCACCAAATTGTCTTCTGCTTTTCTACATATGTGCCCAAACCACAGTAATCTGTTCTCTTTTATCTTTTCTGCAATTGAAGCTACTTTGGCTTCTGTTCTTATGTCCTCATTTCTTCATCTGTCCCACAGTGTGCATCTTATCACCTTTCTCAGGCATTTCATTTTCATCACCTCTAGCTTCTTCAACTGTTCTGCCTTTACTGCCCAAGTTGCTGTACCATAGAGTAGTACTGTTCACACCACTGCCTTGTACACCTTACTTTTCTGCTTATTTGGCATTCTTCTGTCATAGACTATACCTGATACTCTATACCATTTGGCTGCAACCCCCCTGATTCTAGTGTTAACCTCTTCATTCAGACTACCTTTCTCCTCAACCACCCCTCCCAGATACTTGAATTTGTTTGCCTGTTCCACTATCTTCCCTTCTATCTTTATTCTCAGCTTCTCCTGACTTCCCCAATTTGCTGCCATTACCACTGTCTTATCTGTGCTTAGTTTCATCCCATCTGCCTTCAGATTTGCATTAATTTCTCCTATCCTTTGCTGAAGTTCTAGCTCAGAGTCTGCCTGTACTGCCACACCTGCTGCATACAGCAGCTTTGCTGATCTGTCCATTCCAACATGTTTGCTAATGTAGTCCATCACCTGTATGAATAGCAGTGGGCTCAGAGCTGAACCTTGGTGTACACTCACTCCCTCTGAGAACCCCTCTGTGAGACCAAACACTGTTCGTACTTTAGTCACTGAGTCCTTCTACATAGCCTGCACTAATTCTACCAATGTTTCTGGGACTTCACACCACTGCAGTACTGTCCAGATCAACTTTCTTGGGACCTTGTCATATGCTTTCTCCAAGTCTAGAAATGCCCAGTTGGACTCTCTCCTCATCTCTAGCTTCTCCTCAAGAGACCAGATGGCTTAATGGTTAAGGTCTTCACCTCCCATGCACAAGGTACAAGGTTCAATCCTGACCTCTGACCAATGACTGTTTGGAGTTTGCATGTTCTCCCTATATCTCTGTGGGGTTTCTCCCATGTCCAAAAAACATGCTGAGTTTCCATCTCAGCCTCAGCAATGAATGAAGCTGTGGGCAGCAGTGCAGACTCTACATGGTGCCCTACAGGGAGAAGAGTTGTACAGACCAACCACTTCGGGATCTACTGTGGTGTGCAGTATCCTCAAGATAGGAGAACATGGATAACAGACTACACTCAGTGGCAGGGATAGCTACTCGACAGCATAAAATATGGCTCTAGGTGATTTGGTCATGTTGACTAATGTCACCAAAAATGGGCATGGGTAGTTACCAGTGATAAGTACCTCCCCACAGTCCCTAGTCGATGGTGGGAGGGGTATATGTGCCCCTACGAAATCTGGATGTAAAACCAACCAAACTGCCAAACATGAACTGAGAACTGCTATGCTTAATAAAGGTGGTTAACTGACAGGATGCAGCTTGGAAGTCAATTACATGATGATACAGAGGGGGTTGGACATCCTATGTATCCAAGAGATGACATGGAAGGGCAGTGCAGTAAAGCCACAGACATCTACTACTCAGGTGAGGGACAGGCTAGAAATGGTGTAGAAATTGTGGTGAGAGGCTTCAGAAGGCAGTGAGGGATATCATCAGAATTAATAACAGACTCATGGCAATCAAACTCCAGTGTAATGATAGGGCAGTATTCATAACCTCGGCCTATGCCCCACAGCAGGGTTGTGATAGTGAGGAAAAGAGTGCATTCAAACAGCAGTTGCAGGACCTACTAGATAAAGCAGGGTAACATGAATTGATAATGGGTGACTTGAATGCACATATAGGGGACAGACAAAACAGGATAGGAGGACTGCCTTGGTCCATATGGGTGAGGCAACAGAAATAAAGGAAAAGCCATTCTAGACTTGATAGTAGCCAACACATGGCTCAGAGAGAGTGACAGTCACAATCACATACAAGAATAGCCAACATGCAACTCAGGTAGACTTCCTCCTAGTAAGGAAAAGGAAAAGGCACCGGGGTAGAATCCATAACAGTCGGCCCACAGCATAAACTACTAGTTGCTACAATCAGCTGCAAGCAGCAGTCAGAGAAGGATCTAAGGTCAACAGAGACCAGCCTGAAGGTTGACTGGAGAGAAAGTGCAACAGTTCAAGGATTTACTCAGTGCTCTAGTACCCCATGAAGAGGAGGAAATAGGTAGAGGTGAAGAAGAGTGGCATTGCCTAAAAACAGCATGTGTTAAGACTACAGAAAAGATGTGGCCGAGCCAGATATGGAAATAAGGTACATAAGGAAAGTTGATGGTGGAATGCAGAAGTCCAGGAAGTCATCAAAAGAAAAAAAAGAGTGCAGGAAGAAGTGGGATATAGAAAAAAAATGACCAGGCTAGGAAGGACTACTGGTTGGCTAACAAAGAAGCTAAGAAGGAAGTTGCAATAGCAAAGAATAGGGAATCGGAGGCACTGTACCAATTTCTGGAAAGTGACTCAATAAGGGGCACAAAGAAACTATATCAGGTTGCAAGGCAAAGACAGAAAGATAAAGGAGATAGTCAGATACCCTTCATAAGGGATGTCAGCAACAACCTGCTTACCAGTCCACAGGATATCAAAGGCAGATGGAAGGAGTATTTCCAGCAGCTTCTGAGTGAAGAAAACCCCACAGAAGTTGTAGTGCCCCAGAAGCAGCCTACGATGAAGGAAGAGAAGCCCATCTTAGAAGAAGTAAGAACAGCACTAAGGAAGCTGAAGTCAGGGAAAGCAGCAGGCTCAGATGAGGTCACAGCAGATATGATAAAGATGCTGGGTGAGATAGGGGAGAAATGGCTCCTGAGGGCGCTAATAGCAGTATGGAGAGAAAGGTGTAACCCAGATGACTGGAGAATAAGTATACTCATGCCAGTGTACAAGAACAAAGGAGACACCCACAACCATGGGCAGTACAGAGCCATTGCATGAATGTTCTGGAGAGGGTGATTAATAAATGGATACTCAGAGTAGTAGGATGTAAGATGGGAGATGACCAGTTCAGATTCAGATCAGGATGCAGCACAATTGACCCGATGTTTGCACTGAGAAAGATACTTGAGAAGAAGCTAGAGATGAAGAGAGAGTCCAACTGGGCATCCCTAGACTTGGAAAAAGCATATGTCAAGGTCTCAAGAAAGCTGATCTGGGCAGTACTTGTCTTGCTGAAGGGATTTGTGGTGGAAATGTTTCATTTTGGTGCTTGTACGTAATTAGACATAGTGGGGGAAAATGTTTCATTCTGGTGCTTGGGCATACTTGAAACTACTGAAGGGAAGGGATTGCTATGGGAAATATTTAATTTTGGTGTGAATGAAGTCTTGTGCATACATGGTCAACCTGATGAAGTGACAGTGTGTCATATGTGTTTTTTTCCCTTTTTGTTTGTGGAAAGGGAAGTAAATGTTTTGTTGTTGACTTGTTTTATTGTGTATTGTTTTGGTGGTAAACAAACAGTCAAAAGTCAAGTAAAGTAATCCAGAGAGCACAACTAAGTAGTTTAGCTTTTCTAAATGTTGTAAATCATGAGTAAATCATGAGGATTATTTATGTTAAGACTCACTAGAATGTGCAGTAGCAAGCTCCACCCCCTGGTGTGTGTGCCGACTGTATAATGGCACAAGTCATAAAATAGATGTTACCGTAAATCATGTTCTGAAGATGAAATAACAAAAGGACAGCAAGACACTTAAAACTGTGTAAAGCAGGAGGCGCTTATCACTGATTTTATCAAATCTGCTTCATACTTTGTCAGATTTATCTATCACAGTGTTTATAAAGTTACAGTCTACAGCCAGAGAAAATCTAACATGATGTCTCTGATTATTACTGAAGAGATATATAGAGAAACTATTCATCTGCATTCACAGGAAAATGTTAATGGATATTTATGTAATGGTAGTTTACTTCCTTGTCAATTATCGTAGAAAATTATAATGAGTAGTTCAGATATTGTGGCTTCTGCTGTGGCTTTGAATACTTGCTTGGTACTGACTAGTACTTAAAATATGTGCTTATTCTGCTTATAAGATAACAGAGTCTACATACAGATGTTTTACTTTTGTACAACGTGTATGCTGCTGGTATATCAGTATACCAAACTTGTAATGGAAGGCTGTTGCAGCTACATCAGGAGCAAACACTATCATTTCAATAAGCCTGTTGCTTTTTAGTGAACTACAAGGTATCTTGCAGATACTGTAATGATCGTTAAATCTTCATGTTTTTGTAATCATTACTTCAAACTGCCATCATACCTCTCAATCTCTCAACGCATGAATCTGGACAAAGCCAAAAATAATGGTGGGACAAAGGCCCAAAAATAGAGACAGATTTTAAATATTGCTCCTGTAAACTCAAATAGTTGCTAGAATAACAGGCTTTGCATTATTGTATATTTCTGAGGGATATGAAGTCTGAAATTCAAATGTCTGCCATTATTTGTTATTATTTAGTGACTTCAATCTTTTTGTTCATATCACACAATTCCATCGGAGTGTGCGGAGTTACATGATTATGCATGCAAATTTCATGTTAATCAGTTTCCCAATTTTTGGCCAGTTGTACCTACTTTTCATGGGCCTTGTCCAGGTTTTTAATGTTTCCAGATAGAAAGGTATAGTCACTTTCTTTAGAGTTAAACTTGGAGACTGCCTGGTACTTCCCTCAGGTTGCCTCATAAATACAACTACATCATCATCATCTTCATCATCATTACCATCAGCAACACCCATTCTACTGCTGACTTCATCCATATTTATTAGTATAGCTGAGCTGTTTGCTTCTGATGCAGATTCTGTAAAAGAAATCATTACAAAACGTTAAGAACAATGCAATAGCATATGGTATAGCATGCTTACAAGGAGTGAGTGTGACAGTTACCATGCAGTCTGACTTTATTTTCATTAGGTGCTGATGTTTAAGGCTGACCTTATAATAATTTATTGTGACATGTTTAATTACTGCAGTGTTTGTCATCATTCAATTTTAATTATAAAATGTGTACATTTTAAACCAAGATTTAGAAGCAGATGAATGCAATTGCTGCTGCTGACTTTGGTTTGAAGGAACAGTGTCCATGTCACCTCTAATTATTCTGGCAGCACCATCTTCTACATCATACTCATACCCCCTGATGGACAGAAGGTATTCATCATCTGGGGCTAACTAAATAAGATCCAGGGTCCCCATACCCACTGATGGACAGAAGGTATTCATCATCTTTTGTTAACTAAATAAGATCCGGAGTCCCCCAGCAGTGGTCTTGTAAATTGCATTCTGCCAGGCCTTATTTCTACCACATCCTACCATATTGTTTGCCCTTTTCTTATGCTGTACAAGAGATCTGTTTCTGCCTCCAACTGCCTTGATTTTAACAACTACTTGGATCCATGTTTTGCTCCTCTTGCATTGTCCCCTTAAACACAAATAAGTTTGTCATATGTCCTACGTGCTGCCACGTGTTCACAGTTTTCCTCGTGGCTAAAGTTATCATGTCTACATCTTGATCCCTTATTCTCCATCTGTACTACACAGGAAAAAATAAATAAAAGGGCTACAGTCAGACACTTGTCACATTACTCTCTGGATGGCATCATCTGTTAAACTATAAACCACTGGTCTGCTATCCTGCAACCAACAGAAGTAAATAAATAAATAAGCAAAAAGAAATGTTATGTAAACTGCACAACTTCAGTTTATTCAATACTGAAAGTAATTGCACCAAAATCAAAGTGTAGTACTAATGATCATTTATTACAATTTCAATGAACAGCACCACGTGTCAAACAACTGTAAGTACTTGACCAGAATTACCAGTCATGCAATGCAATCAATAAATGCACACAGTGCTTCAAATGTATAATAAATTAGCTTTAAAACATTATGACAGTATCTGTTAATTTATCTCTTAATATGTAACAATTCATTTATAAAGTTTTTCTTACTTTTGATGTCTGCATTATCCTAACAAATTTGCCACCTATCTCTGCTATTGGCAAGTCAATATGGCACAGCTCAACCTAGTGGTGCAAATTCAGGACATTTACACATTTAATATGTAAATCAGAATAATTTATATGAATGTATATGAATCATAGCATTGCACAAACATATTAAGAAGTGCATTGGCTTATTTTTGCTGATTGTGAACGTGTGTCCCACATTATATAAACATATCTGAAACAGTCATGGATACACTGCAGACATTTACAAACTGCAGCAATGCCAAGCTGTTCACGGAGATGTGCAGCTTGCCTTAAACTAGCCAGTATAAGAATATACTTGTAAAATTCAAAATGGAGTCATCTGAATGGGAGTCTGAAAGCAAAGTTTAATCCATACCCATCCAACTCTGTATGTCACACCCTAACAAGTGATACATGTCAGAAAGTCCTAAAAATAATGTTTTCCATTATTGATGACATTTCTTTCTCAATCACCTTTATTTAAAAAGAATAAAAAATAAAAATGGGGGAATACACATGTCCCACGTCACTGCATGACACATGCTGCTGTTACAGTAAGAGACAAAAAAATATAATTTTATAAGTTATCATTACTGTCAACACATATTACAGATAAACTTAGGAATGAAATAAAAACTCCAGATGACCACCACGGCTAAGAAAACAGATTTAATATAGACAAGCGCTTTCACATAGAACACCTACGCTTTTTCAAGTCTTCAATAAAATACAAAAACACATACTTATTTTATAGTCAAAACTTCACCAATAAATCAATTCAAAATCAATTCAAAATAAGATAGATTAATTCCTCAATGTTCAACATTAAGAAAAAGCACCGTGTGACTAAGCAGATTTGTTTGCACCAAACTTGCCAATGTTATCAATACCTGATCTAATGGCCCTGTTAGCAAAAAGGGTTTGGTCAAGGTGATGTCACACCCAACAGGGTGTGGTTCTAATCCTGCTGAATACAGCCCTCGCCAAACCTTTCTCATTCTGGTTCTGGCTCCTAGAATGATGGCAGTGCCTGAGAAGGCACAAGGCCAGGCTCCTGGCTGCTCTGAGAAAGAGACCATAGTAATGCTCTACCTTTTACATGACTCATACCTGGAGAAGATTCAGGCATGCATATAACACTATACATGGAAGAAAATCGACATCTGGCAGAAAATGGGTGATGACCTGTCAAACCTGACAGGTATAACTCACTTCATTCAGCAGTGCCATCACATGTATGACAACTTATAGAAGTGTAGTGCTGACTAGCTAGCCAAGTGGGTTGACCAGATTACAATGAGAAGGGCAAAGTTCTATAGTAAATAAAATTCTATTTTTAATCCAATTATAGCTATATAAGTATCTATCTCTCTATCTATCTATCTATCTATCTATCTATCTATCTATCTATCTATCTATCTATCTATCTATCTATCTATCTATCTATCTATCTATCTATCTATCTATCTATCTATATCTATATATGTGTGTGTGTGTGTGTGTGTGTGTGTGTGTGTGTGTCTGTGTGTGTGTGTGTGTGTGTGTGTGTGTGTGTGTGTGTGTGTGTGTGTGTGTGTGTGTGTGTGTGTGTGTGTGTGTGTGTGTGTGTGTATACACACAAAAATACAGAAGGGGATTTATTTTATTGAATGGGTGTATATATAGTGTTTTGCTATGTGAGTATTTTATTCTCCTTGAAGGCTTTGGCCGAGACGTCAGAGATTATATTTCAGTGTGCAATAAATCCTTTGGTGGAACTGGTTCTTCGTTGTTTTTTGCTGTCTGCTGTTTGGTTCCTGTTGTTCCAGTTTGATGCCTACCGATCCACAGTTCCATCTACCTCGGATTTTCAGAGAAAATATGGAAGGGAGTCAAATGTCCTTGGACAATTTTCTTGTTAATTCTAATACTACTGCTTCTAATCCAGCTGATAGAGGTGAGAGACAATTTCCACAAAGAGTTCCCAATGAAGTGAATAGTGTTTGGGAAAAATGGGATGAAGAGAGACGCTCTAGACCTACTAATCCTTTTTCTGGTGTGGGCAGGAAGATATCGTTGGCGTTCAATACAGAACATAAATTATTGTTTGATGAACTTGAAAAATTAATGTGGAAGGAGAATTCAGTCCATTACAATATATGTGGTCTACAAAAATATGTTGAGACTGATACTACTCCCAGGGGACTTAGAGTGTTTAAAGATCCTTCCAGTCCGTTTGATTTAAATCAGGACACGGAAGTTTTGTTTCATAAAAGGTGGGTTAATGCTGCCCACCAATGTGTGACTGAATGGCTGCACATACTTATAGAACGAGACCAACTGAAGCATAAAGAATTATGTGCTAACATCAAAAAACTTTGTTCTGATATAACTAATGCTGTTCCGTTGTCCGCTTTTGATGATTTTCTTAAACAAACCAACTCCAAATTAAAAGACTATGAGGTTACTTTGGTTAATAGGAAGAAAGGAAAACTTCAGCGTGATATACGTGATTACGAGTCTAGCAAAGCTTTCTTATCCAGGACAGAGCGCTCTAAACGTCGCAAACAAGTTAGGTTTCATCCAGACGATGCCGCCAATCCACCATTCAACTCTTCTGCCTCAGAAGGAGGTTACACTTCCTATGAAGACGAATGGAACGAGGGCGACTTCCCAGGTCTCCCACCAGCTGAACAGAGGGAAAGATTTCGACAAACTTTTCGGGGGAACTCTACGTCCTCCATTCCTCCAGCACAGGGACAAAAACAGACATGGGAACAGTCGGCTAACCCAGGTGGGCAACGTTTTGGACAGGGGGGATTCAAACGGGGAAGACGTTGAATCTTATAATGTTTGTGATACCAATGTTCTTTTAAATGCCACTGAATATGTTGTAAATCTTTCACAGTATATTTTTAGTGAAACAGAAATGCATGTTTTAAACAAGGGACTTAAATTTGTCCCTACAGTGGTAACTCGCCTTCATGATATTCAAAGTGATGTTTTTTCCTTCACTAGGAAGCTACATTTGAAATATATTTTTAGTAAAGGCAGAGGTTTTGGTCTGGAAACAGATTGGGGACAGTATAGATAGCTCATTAGATAGTTTTTTTTCTTGTGTCTCAGATATTGAAAATAATGCATATTACAGTTTTGATACTTTGAAGGTTCCTTCTCAAAGCACTTTCATGCCTGATGTTTTGAATGGGGAGGTATGTCAGTTTGTTAGTTTGGTTAATTATTTTACTGAATTGTCTTACAAAAAGTTCATGAGTAAGAGGTCTAATATAGACTACAATATGTCTGTTCAGGAGTGGAAGGCTTTATTAACTTTAAGCAAGATGGATGATATTGTATTCAAGCCATCAGATAAGGGGAACAAACTAGTAGTCATGCATTTTTCTGAATACCTTAATATGTGTATGGAGCATTTGTGTGATATTAATACATACAAGACTGTTGATTCTGAAGTTTATTATACAGCTATTGATGATTATATAGAGTTAATAAATAAGGGAATGAGATTGGGTTATTTTTGCCAATCAGATGTTAAGAAAAAGTTTAATGTTGATGGTTGCAAGATGGCCTTGTTTTATTGTCTACCTAAAATCCACAAGAATTTGTATAGACCTCCAGGGCGACCAATAGTATCTGGTTCACAGTATTTTTTATACAACTTGGGTGTTTTTTTGCACCATTTTTTGTCTCCTTATGTTACAAAATTACCTTCATATATAACTGATGTTTTTGATTATTTGGATAAAGTAAAATGTGTCAAACTAAATCACAATATGTTATGGGTCAGTATAGATGTAAAAAGTCTATACACAAGTATTTTACATCAATTTGGATTGGAAGCTATTAGATTTTTCTTGGGAAATTCTCCTGCAACAGAATATGTTATTGAATTGGTACATTTTTGTTTAACTCATAATTATTTTGAGTTTAATAATGTTTTATATCATCAGTTGCAAGGTACAGCCATGGGGGCTTCATTTGCCCCCATGTATGCTAATTTATTTATGGGTATGTTTGAATTGGAGATCATTTATAAGCAAAAATTTTTTCATGAACATGTTATCCAATATTTTAGGTACGTGGATGACTTAATATTCTTGGTCGATGGTAATAGGGACCAAATTATTGAATTCTTTAATGAGATTAATGTTAATAAATACCTCATAAAATTTGATGGACTGAATATTGGTCATAATATTCCATTTTTGGATGTGGTGTTGGATATCTCCGATGGTCAAAATATTGTGACTTCACCTCATAAGAAATTTGAAGGGACATGCCAGTACTTACATGGTACTAGTGGGCATCCGTCCCATATAATTAATGCTTTACCTTATGGGGAAATGTTACGGATTCAGAGACTCTGCAATAATTCTGATATTTTCCATAAAGAAATGGGATTTTTGGTTGAATCTTTCACAACCCGGGGTTATAGCAAGGATATTTTGGAAAGTAGTTTCACTAGATTGATGACAGGAGTCAAACCCATAGTTAAAAAATCTATTTCCCATGGGAATAATACCAATATGGTGGGCAATGTGATACAATTATATAATGAAAGTGTTAATAAGGATGATATTTATTTTGTGACCACATTTGGCTGTTTTACTAAATGTTTTCTGGATATTGTTGGTCAATTTTGGCTTTATTTATGCTCTCTTAGGAATGTACAACAATGGTTGAATGCAAATAAATATTAAGTTTTCTTACCGTAAAGGTAAGAATATAAAAAACTTTTTAGTTAAAGCTAAATTTATCATGCCCCCCACCAAAATGTATGCTCAACCTGTTCGAGTAGGCACTTTTCCTTGTGGCAAGTGCAAGGCTTGCAAACATATTGTAACTAATTTTGAGTTTATTAATAATATTAGATTTGATAGTCTTGGTTTTTTTAATTGTAACACTGTGGGCGTTATATATGCTCTACAATGTCCTTGTGATAAATTTTATATTGGGGAAACCAAAAGGGCATTTAAAATTAGATTTCTAGAACATGTTAGAGATATCAATAATTGTAAGAAGGATAGTCCTGTGGCCATGCATTTTTTAGAATTTCATAATAGTTGCAGTGATGGCTTGAAGGGGACAGTATTAGAACAAATTTGTGTATCTATGTTTAATAATATGAGTATCAAAACTGTTTTAGTGAAGAAAGAAACTGTGTACATTTTAAAATTTAAGACTATGTTTCCCTTTGGGCTAAATGAAGAGCTCAATTGGAAAACTTTATCTAATTAGAATGTTGTCTAATTGATTAATTGTTTAATTATTTTATTGAATGGGTGTATATATAGTGTTTTGCTATGTGAGTATTTTATTCTCCTTGAAAGCTTTGGCCGAGACGTCAGAGATTATATTTCAGTGTGCAATAAATCCTTTGGTGGAACTGGTTCTTCGTTGTTTTTTACTTGTCACATTACTCTCTGGATGGCATCATCTGTTAAACTATAAACCACTGGTCTGCTATCCTGCAACCAACAGAAGTAAATAAATAAATAAGCAAAAAGAAATGTTATGTAAACTGCACAACTTCAGTTTATTCAATACTGAAAGTAATTGCACCAAAATCAAAGTGTAGTACTAATGATCATTTATTACAATTTCAATGAACAGCACCACGTGTCAAACAACTGTTAAGTACTTGACCAGAATTACCAGTCATGCAATGCAATCAATAAATGCACACAGTGCTTCAAATGTATAATAAATTAGCTTTAAAACATTATGACAGTATCTGTTAATTTATCTCTTAATATGTAACAATTCATTTATAAAGTTTTTCTTACTTTTGATGTCTGCATTATCCTAACAAATTTGCCACCTATCTCTGCTATTGGCAAGTCAATATGGCACAGCTCAACCTAGTGGTGCAAATTCAGGACATTTACACATTTAATATGTAAATCAGAATAATTTATATGAATGTATATGAATCATAGCATTGCACAAACATATTAAGAAGTGCATTGGCTTATTTTTGCTGATTGTGAACGTGTGTCCCACATTATATAAACATATCTGAAACAGTCATGGATACACTGCAGACATTTACAAACTGCAGCAATGCCAAGCTGTTCACGGAGATGTGCAGCTTGCCTTAAACTAGCCAGTATAAGAATATACTTGCAAAATTCAAAATGGAGTCATCTGAATGGGAGTCTGAAAGCAAAGTTTAATCCATACCCATCCAACTCTGTATGTCACACCCTAACAAGTGATACATGTCAGAAAGTCCTAAAAATAATGTTTTCCATTATTGATGACATTTCTTTCTCAATCACCTTTATTTAAAAAGAATAAAAAATAAAAATGGGGGAATACACATGTCCCACGTCACTGCATGACACATGCTGCTGTTACAGTAAGAGACAAAAAAATATAATTTTATAAGTTATCATTACTGTCAACACATATTACAGATAAACTTAGGAATGAAATAAAAACTCCAGATGACCACCATGGCTAAGAAAACAGATTTAATATAGACAAGCGCTTTCACATAGAACACCTACGCTTTTTCAAGTCTTCAATAAAATACAAAAACACATACTTATTTTATAGTCAAAACTTCACCAATAAATCAATTCAAAATCAATTCAAAATAAGATAGATTAATTCCTCAATGTTCAACATTAAGAAAAAGCACCGTGTGACTAAGCAGATTTGTTTGCACCAAACTTGCCAATGTTATCAATACCTGATCTAATGGCCCTGTTAGCAAAAAGGGTTTGGTCAAGGTGATGTCACACCCAACAGGGTGTGGTTCTAATCCTGCTGAATACAGCCCTCGCCAAACTTTTCTCATTCTGGTTCTGGCTCCTAGAATGATGGCAGTGCCTGAGAAGGCACAAGGCCATGCTCCTGGCTGCTCTGAGAAAGAGACCTTAGTAATGCTCTACCTTTTACATGACTCATACCTGGAGAAGATTCAGGCATGCATATAACACTATACATGGAAGAAAATCGACATCTGGCAGAAAATGGGTGATGACCTGTCAAACCTGACAGGTATAACCCACTTCATTCAGCAGTGCCATCACATGTATGACAACTTATAGAAGTGTAGTGCTGACTAGCTAGCCAAGTGGGTTGACCAGATTACAATGAGAAGGGCAAAGTTCTATAGTAAATAAAATTCTGTTTTTAATCCAATTATAGCTATATAAGTATCTATCTCTCTATCTATCTATCTATCTATCTATCTATCTATCTATCTATCTATCTATCTATATCTATATGTGTGTGTGTGTGTGTGTGTGTGTGTGTGTGTGTGTGTGTGTGTGTGTGTGTGTCTGTGTGTGTGTGTGTGTGTGTGTGTGTGTGTGTGTGTGTGTGTGTGTGTGTGTGTGTGTGTATACACACAAAAACACAGAAGGGGATTTAAAATTGAATAACTACAAGTGCTTCCACATTCAAATAGCTTTACCAGAAAATATTTACTTAATGTGATATTACGAAATGCATAAGAAATGGGTGGCATTTCTTTAATCAGACATTTATCTTTTTTTAAAAGATGTAAAGTAGTAGTATGTGTTAACAGGTAACAGTAATACATAGAATGTTAGCAAAGAGTAAGAAAATAATAATCCGTATGGGTAAAGCCATAATTCTTTTAATGGTCAATATCAGTAATGCTGTCTTAGTTTAATACATTTCTGAAATAAAGGTAGCAGCTACGTGTAAAGAATTACTTACCATTTCAAGGAAAATGCTGAAACAGATAAACATGAAGACAAATACCTAACTATAACTAAAAACAACTGCTTAACTTGATTGCTTTTTTAGAAGTATTTCTAGCTGCATGTACAGCATAGCTGAAATGACACTCACCACACATTAGTTAGAATGCATGTTACATTGCTGACAGAATGAGCAGCACAGAAGGTTTCAGAGAAAATGCTGTTTTACTTCACTATGACTTACTATGGCAGACACAGTTCTGCAGAAAAGGAAATGCACGCTTCCTTGAATTGATACATTTCAGTTTTTGCAGTTCAGATTCAGCATTTTGTATTTCTGTACTATCATTCACAATTCAATAGTCTTTTTGAATACTTCATTATAATAATACACACGTGCGTATAACAGTTAAAATGGAAAAGAAAAAGTGGAATAAGAAATGCTTATACAAAATGTAAGACATACTTATATTTATATGTGGAATAAATTCAAATACAGAAAAACAAGATTATCCTCCTCCCTTTTTACTTATAGCTGAGGAAGAGATACCGTATAATGGCCAACAAATAAAGAAACTAATGCAGCATCTGGTTGAGTCTTCTGGTAAGTATAACAGGTGTCCAAAAGGTATTTATTACTTAGCTGAGCATACTACAAATTATTATACTGAATTCCAGGTAGAAGGACCAATAATAAACTTATGCTTTTAAAACTGATTTCAGTAGTACTCCTGTTGACAACGTTGTTATACTTTCGCAGCTGAAGGAAATCCAACTAAAGACTTCAGACATCAAGAGAAATGTGTTATACTCTGATTTGTTATCATGATTAACTGTAGTAATTGAGTTCATCTTTTCAAATTGTTGTTTGGATACTGTAAACATTGTTTGTAAAGTACATAATTTAAACACATGATCCTTTAGAAAGACAAAAGCCCTTGTCATTTCAATTCATCACAAGTATGCATAAGCACTAGTCTTATATATATTCTTCCCAGGTGCTTAAGTACTTCCCCAATCACTACCCCTAATTGTAAACAAAAGCACTTTCCATACACAAGTCAATAAAGATATTTTTCAGCAGTTTTATTGTTCTGCTAACTTGCATTAAAATAGTATTGTGTGGATTTTTTTGTGCTTTTTCTGTTTTTTTCTCTCCTCACCCTTTTTTCTCCTTTTTTATTTTGCTTATGTGATTCTTTCTCCTTTGTTGCTTTGCTTCTCTCCCGTTATTTTTCTTTTGTACAGGTTCAAATTCCTCAAGAGTAGACTACACATTTACCTCCCAGGCTAGGATTAGATCACCCTCTGCTCATCCACAGACATTCTAGTAGGGTTGACTTGGAGGCGTCGGTCTTGCAGGCACTCTGGCATGTGGCACCTTGCAAGGGTCACAGAAATGGTGCTTCAGAGTTTGGTTGAGGATGTACTGGAAGAGGTAGTGTAGAGGAGAATTCAGAGAGTTGAAGCCTTTCTTTGGCATGTAAAAGACACACTTGCCCAATTGGTGGTGACCATTGTACCAACAGAGGTCCCTACCACCTTAACATTGGGGTTCTCTACTGCAACAGCATCTGGCAGTGGATGTGCTTGAGGCTCTGCGGATTGGGATTTTAGCTGGTACTTCCACAACCCTTCTTCCCTTACTGTTTCTCCATCACCCTCTAACCTATTTCCCAGCCACGCTCCCCTATTGTAAAAAATTTTGAAAAAATGGGGGGATCTATCCACTGACAAAAACATAATGCCCATTCTTTCCCATTGTCTCCAGCTCAAACCCTGTTTATGTTTCCCTTGTAACAAATCTAAAGTACTTGCAGAAGAATGTAAGTCCACTCCAGATACTGTAGTTCCAATTCTTTAATGTGGCACATAAGAATAAATTTTAAAACAAAGGTGAACACAAAGCACTTTTCGTCCCATCTGGTATAGAATATAATAATAAGTTTGATCCACCACTTTACCACCTAAGACAGGAGTATATATTTAAATATAAACTTGTTTCTATTAATAGGACCTAATGTTTTTTAAAAAAGTATTTATTCATTGAGTGGATTTTTATACCATCACTTAATGTGTTAGGAATAGCCCTCACACATTGGCTGACTAATAATATGATTGCATCATGGACTGTATTTAAATGTATTAGTTTCAGTGAATGATTTTACCTGAAGAAGTCTCACCACCAGGTGGGATGAAAAGCACTTTGTGTTCACCTTCGTTTTATCATTTATTCTTATATATTTTTTATTTTTGTGCCACATTAAAGAATTGGAACTACAGTATCTGGAGTGGACTTACATTCTTCCACAAGTGAGTTGGATTTGTTGTTTGGTCTTCTAACAGTTCCTAGTTTTATGTTTCCCTTGTGTCTTTGCCTCTTTGCTTTGTTTCCCCTTTTTTCAATCTATCCTATCACCCCTTTCTGTCTTTAATGAAACCATTATGGTATCTTAAAAGGATAACCCTGTAAGAAAAATTATAACCCATTTCCCTTTAAAACAAATCTGTTAGCTGCTGTACAGTCCATAGAGTTTTTATAATGCTTTCAGTATGATTGCACAGAGCTGCACATGCTCACAATATGCCACAGCACATACCATTCACAATTCTGAAAAAATAATTTGTATATACAAAAAATGAACTTTCTACAATTTACTCTTTTTATGAATAGTGGTGGTGATTACTGAAATTGTTTCATTTTTCCTTATTCATCACACCTGCTTTTTGTTGACCTTATTTACATCTGTGCAACACTGCTTTCTGCACATGACTGCCACACACTTGCAAAGACCCAGATTATGAATCTTCTTCTCCTTTCATCTGCTCCCATTGGGGTCACCATAGTGGAACACAGGTCTACAGAATGAGTGGCAGTAGAGCTTTATGTTGTCAAGTTGCCATCCCAGTGCCCAACCCTCCTCAGAAGGCACACACATGCACCCAGTCATACCTAGGAACAATTTAGAGTGTCCAATCCACCTGCAGCATGTCCTGGGAATGTTGGATGAAACAGGAGCACCCAGAGGGACCACACACAAACACAGGGAGGACATGCAGACTCTAGAGAGAAGGCACCCCATTTAAGCATCAAATCGGAGAACCTCATGCTGTGAGTTGACAACACTAACCACTGCACCACTGTGCTACCCAAGGACCCAAACTATGAATACAGGCCATTTATTCAGAGTTGCAACCTTTATCCATTACAAGTGTTGCAGATGCAAAGTACACTGTAACTCCAAAGAAGTAATGAAAAACAGAAAACATTTGTGTGTGATTATGTTCAAATACTGCAACATGGTTGACAGAGAGAAGCATCATTGGTCACTGATGCCTTTAGAAACTAGCAGTTCTATTTCCATGGCAAAAACTGAGAAAATCATTGCACATGTGCAAAGACTTAGCTATCATTCCATTAAACAAACATGGTGTCAGTGTGAGCCATTTAGTATACTGGACATAGACAAAAGAGAAATCAGAAGGCCGGTTTCTGTGTAACTTCCTTCATGGCGAAATGTGTTAACAATGTGTGTGCTCCATTACAGAGCAATAGGTACAGGGTGGGAATCCACATATGGGGAATGATATTATTTTAATGTTTTTCTTTGATGTTATACCTGCAAACATTTCATAATTTTGTTTACTTTTCTGATACACAAATATCTTCAAGAAAATATGATACTCTTTCTTTATGTGTAAGAATTTTCAGGGCTCACTGTTGTCACTTTATTGCTTTGAATCCCCTTATTGTTGTATTACTTTTTATGTGTTTGATTTTTCATTCTTACACACTCATCCTGCCTTCAGTTGGTGAATAACTGCTTAACCACATCTGTGACATAAGTTTATCTGTGGCACTACAAGTACAAACACATGAGAAGAGGTTGATTGTGGCTTTCAGAGTTCAAGTTCAATCTACTTCATGCATTCCTTTAGAAATATATTTTGTCTATAAGCAATGTTTAAAGTATGAGCACATCATTCTGTACACTTTGTAATACAGTCACATGCATTAACAAAAAAGTGTTGTGTTTACATACAAACTGATGCATATCAACAGAAGGAATTAGTGGAAAATAAAGAATTTTGACTTCAAACTATAACAGCTTCTCTTCTTACATTCCCTTATTTATTGATATTAAGGTTACAATTAATTTCTATAGCTAGTAACCATGATATTCTTTCGTGTGTGTGTGTGTGTGTGTGTGTGTGTGTGTGTGTGTGTGTGTGTGTGTGTGTGTGTGTGCGCCACAGTGCTCACCTCAGTATTTTGAAAAACCCATGTCTGTGCACATGCTGTGGAATATAAAGTATATTTTCAAAAAAAAAAAACATATCACCAAATTGCACATATATTTAAATATGTAAAACAAACTACCAACTACCAAATATAGCTTTGCATACACATACTTCCACACCTGCAGTGAGATGTCAGGCTAAGGTCTGATGGTTGTGGCTTCCATTTCTTCCTTACAGGAAATGTGATTAATATGAATTTTACACTGCATAGGTCCCAAGCCCGGATAAATGGGGAGGGTTGCGTCAGGAAGGGCATCCGGCGTAAAACTTCGCCAAATCATTTCATGCAGTCACCAATAAAAATTTTCATACCGGATCAGTTGAGGCCCGGGTTAACAAAGACTGCCACCAGTACTGTTAACCTACAGGGTGCTGGCGGAAATTGGGCTACTGTTGGCCAAAGGAGGAGAAGAGGTGGAAGACATGGCCGAAGGCAGGAAGAGAGGAGAAAGGCTAGGACTGTGGTAGTGAGGGTCGGAACTTTGAATGTTGGCAGTATGACTGGTATAGGGAGAGAGCTAGCTGATATGATGGACAGAAGGAAGGTTGGTATATTGTGTGTGCAAGACACCAGATGGAAGGGGAGTAAGGCTAGGTATATCGGAGGTAGGTTCAAATTGTTTTATCATGTTGTGGATGGGAGGAGAAATGGCGTAGGAGTTATTCTGAAGGAACAGTATGCTAAGAGTGTTTTGGAGATGAAAAGAGTGTCGGATAGAGTGATGTTTATGAAGCTGGAAATTGATGGTGTAATGATGAATGTTGTTAGTGCATATGCTCCACAAGTTGGGTGTGCAATGGATGAGAAAGAAAAATTTTGGAGTGAATTGGATGAAGTAGTGATGACTGTACCCAAGGGTGAGAGAGTGGTGATTGGAGCAGATTTCAATGGGCATGTTGATGAAGGGAACAGAGGGGATGAGGAAGTGATGGGTAGGTATGGTGTTAAACAAAGGAATGCAGAAGGTCATATGGTAGTGGATTTTGCAAAAAGGATGGACATGGCTGTGGTGAATACATATTTTAACAAGAGGGAGGAGCATAGGGTGACATACAAGAGTGGAGGAAGATGCACACAGGTGGATTATATCTTATGTAGGAGGGCCAGTTTGAAGGAGATTGGAGACTGTAAAGTGGTGACCGGAGAAAGTGTAGTTAGGCAGCATAGGATGGTGGTTTGTAGGATGATGCTGGTGATCAAGAAAAGGAGGAGGAGTGTGAGGGCAGCACCAAGGATCAAATGGTGGAAATTGAAAAAGGGTAATTGTGAGGTGGAGTTCAGGCATGAGTTAAGCCAGGCACTGGATGGTAGTGAAGAGTTATCAAATAGCTGGGTAACTACAGCAGAGCTAGTAAGGGAGACAGCTAGAAAGGTGCTTGGTATCACATCTGGACAGAGGAAGGACGACAAGGAGACATGGTGGTGGAATGAGGAAGTACAGGAGAGTATACAGAGAAAGAGGTTGGCAAAGAAGAAGTGGGATTGTCAGAGAGATGAAGAAAGTAGACAGAAGTATAAGGAAATGAGGTGCATGGCAAAGAGAGTGGTGGCGAAGGCTAAGCATAAAGCATATGAAGAGTTGTATGAAAGGTTGGACACTAAAGAGGGAGAAAAGGACCTGTACCAATTGGCTAAACAGAGGGACCGAGCTAGGAAAGATGTGCAGCAGGTAAAGGTGATAAAGGATAATGAGGGAAACATACTCACAAGCGAGGAGAGTGTGTTGAGGAGATGGAAAGAGTACTTTGAGGGGTTGATGAATGAAGAGAATGAGAGGGAGAGAAGGTTGGATGATGTAGGGATAGTGAATCATGAAGTACAATGGATTAGCAAGGAGGAAGTAAGGATAGCTATGAAGAGAATGAAGAATGGAAAGGCTGTTGGCCCAGATGACATACCTGTGGAAGCATGGAGGTGTTTAGGTGAAATGGCAGTGGAGTTTTTAACCAGATTGTTTAATGAAATCTTGGAAAGTGAGAGGATGCCTGAGGAATGGAGAAAAAGTGCTTTGGTATCGATTTTTAAGAATAAGGGTGATGTGCAAAGCTGTAGTAACTACAGAGGGATTAAACTGATCAGTCACAGCATGAAGTTATGGGAAAGAGTAGTGGAAGCAAGGTTAAGAAGGGACGTGATGATTAGTGATCAGCAGTATGGTTTCATGCCAGGAAAGAGCACTACAGATGCGATCTTTGCTCTGAGAGTGTTGATGGAGAAGTATAGCGAATGTCAGAAGGAGTTGCATTGTGTTTTTGTAGACTTAGCGAAAGCATATGACAGGGTGCCTAGAGAGGAGTTGTGGTATTGTATGAGGAAGTCAGGAGTGTTAGAAAAGTATGTAAGAGTTGTACAGGATATGTACGAGTGTAGTGTGACAGCGGTGAGGTCTGCGGTGGGAGTGACGGATGCGTTTAAGGTGGAGGTGGGGTTACATCAAGGATAAGCTCTGAGCCCTTTCTTATTTGCAATGGTGATGGACAGGTTGACAGACGAGATCAGACAGGAGTCCCCTTGGACTATGATGTTTGCAGATGACATTGTGATCTGTAGTGAGAGTAGGGAACATGTGGAGGAGACCCTGGAGAGATGGAGATATGCTCTAGAGAGAAGAAGAATGAAGGTCAGCAGGACTAAGACAGAATATATGTGTGTGAATGAGAGAGAGGATAGAGAAATGGTGAGGATGCAAGGAGTAGAGGTGGCGTAGGTGGATGAGTTTAAATACTTGGAGTTAATAGTTCAGAGTAACGATGAGTGTGGAAGAGAGGTGAAGAAGAGAGTACAGGCAGGATGGAGTGGGTGGAGAGGAGTGTCAGGAGTGATTTGTGACAGACGAGTACCTGCAAGAGTGAAAGGGAAGGTCTACAAGAGGGTAGTGAGACCAGCTATGTTATATGTGTTGGAGACAGTGGCATTGACAAAAAGGCCGGAGTTTGAGCTGGATGTGGCAGAATTAAAGATGTTAAGATTCGCACTGGGTGTGACGAGGGTGGACAGGATTAGGTATAAGTATATTAGAGGGTCATCCCAGGTTGGAAGGTTTGGAGACAAAGCCAGAGAGGCACGATTACATTGGTTTGGACATGTGCTGAGGAGGGATACTGAGTATATTGGGAAAAAGATGCTAAGGATGAAGCTACCAGGTAACAGGAAAAGAGGAAGGCCTAAGATAAGGTTTATGGATGTGGTGAGAGAGGATATGCAGGTGGTTGGTGTGACAGAGCAATATGCAGAGGACAGGAAGAAATGGAAACAGGTGATCTGCTGTGGTGACCCCTAATGAGAACAGCCGAAAGAAGATGATGATGTATAGAATAGCTGTAGTCATAACTTCTAATATAACATCATCAGGCCAATTAAAATGTAAAATCAATTTTATTCATACAAGTATTTTACAATATGTACATTCTGTGTAGAATGATTATAACATGTAAGAGCCATAGAGTGTTATGATCGGATCTGTGAATATAACCGCATCATTAAAGTGTTTGAGAATTGAATACTGAAAAATTCAACTTCAGAACAAAGCTCAAGAGGTGAATCCTTGCATCCATGCCGTGAACACATAATAACGAGTTATGATCAGTGAAACCCTGTCATAACTTTTGATAGTGCATAGGATCATAGAAGGTTACTAGGTTGATGACCCTAGGGCCCTTATATGCCTAGACAAGTACAACCCCTGTTCCCACGAATATCAAGGTATTAAGCAGAACTAAATCAATAATTACTGTCCCTGTGCAAGAGGGACACAGGTGAAACTCCTGTGGTGAATTTGAGGTTTCCCATCAAATCATCCAAATTACACTTAAATAGGGTCAGCAAGGGGTTCTGTTTCCCCTGAATTTAAAGTTTGTTCCAGAGGAAAGATAACCTCTGTGAGACATATCTGTCTCTCCAGCAAGTTCTGTTGATGTCACATACTAGGCTGAGTTCCCTAGAGAGAGAGTGCATCTTATACCATTTGATTTATGAATGTGCAGCATTTACATTAGAGCAGGATCTCAGATTGCTTTATATGCAAGGCAGTGGTCACCTCTGAGTAGTCTGTAAGACACAGAGTATAGTGACAGTGATTTCAGTCTATCAGGGTATGACATATGTTGAAGACCTTGAATTTTCTTTGTAAGAAACTTTTGAGGTCTTTCCAGTTGCTACAGTTGCCTGATAAGGTACATACCAAAGGTAGCATTGAACTCTATTATTGGCCTGATGAGTTAGAAGTACAGCGGGGTTATAACCTCTTTTGTTCTGGATGCAATGCCTTTACTTATGAGGTGGGAGACATAGAAAGTCTTTCTTACCACTGTGGAGACATGGTGGTCAAAGGAAAGGTTGCTGTCAACCTGTGTGCTCAAATTTCTCACCACTGATTGCATGCTTAGGGTGTTATTATTAATGTGGCAATTTGCAGGGATGTCAGCCTTGCTGAAGGGGATGAGAATGTATTTTTTTTGCATTGCATTTTAGCTTATGACTTTGGCACCAGTTGTTTGTCTGTATAAGTCCCTCTTGTAGGATGTTGACATCGTTTGCAGACGATGGCCGCACCCAGTTTGCAATAATCAGCAAATTTTGTCAGCTGTAGACCTTTTATTTTAACTAGCACATCCGAGAAGTAGAGTCCAAATAAGAGCCCAGCACCAATCCCTGTGGAACACCACTGGTGGAGGTAGTCACCTATTTTGTCTGTGTGCATTCTATCCGTGAACCAGTTTACAACCCATCTGACAATATACAAGTTGATCTCCATTGTTTTTTTAATTTCTCCATATCTTTTGGGTTTCTAACACCATGATGGGAAAGGATCCCATCCCTAAGTCAAAGTATGATTAAAGTTCATGAAATGAGTATTGTTTCACTCTTTGATGTCAGCCAAAAGTGCCCTTCACAGCACCCACAATTCTGCAATTTGTGCAGAGTTACATTTATTGGTAGCATATTTAAATAGGATTGTAGACTGTTTGTATAACACCCGTTGCTCTTACTACATTGGAACTATCTGGGTATCTTTCTTTCACATTGCTTTCATTTATACTTGCAAATCCTGATATTTTAAGACTTTGTGTCGCTCTGTGAGCAGGACACTGTAGTCACTGTTTGTGGCGATTTCAATGATCAATGCTACTTTAGTCTTCTTTTCCTGGACCACTATATCTGATATTCATAGGTTCATAGGTAGGTACTAGGTTATCTGCCCAAAGGCATTTATAACCTTAGCCGGAATGTGTTGGCTTTCACCACCCCCTTAGATTAGTTTCCTGTGCCTCTGTCCAGCAGAGTCATTGAAGTGATCCCCAGGGTAAACTTTCTGTTTCTCATCCACTCGTCAAGGTTTCTCTTGAAGAGTGTTAGTGAGGAGCTCTGCCTAATGTAGATTGGAATCTTGTTCCAGAGCATGGGAAGTCTCTGAGACAGGAATATATCCCTCCAGCATGTCCTATTTATTGTTGTGGTGAGGTATAGATCCCTAGAGTGTGTGGCTCAAGGAGATATGGTTTTCTTTAGGTGGAGCATGTCCATCAATTCTGGATTGGACATGGCCTTGTATGAGAGGCAGAGATCACCTCTGAGTAGGCAGTATGCAACCGAGTACAGCTGGAGTTTCTTCAGTTGAGTTGCATAGGGCATCTGTCTGAGGCCAGTGAGCCTCTTTGTGAGGTACTTCTGTGGTCTTTCCAGCTGTTGCAGGTGTCTTGTAAGGTACATCCCAAACGGGGAGTTGTACTCTATGATGGGTCGGATGAGTGATGCATAGAGGGGCACAATGACCTCTTTTGATCTGGATGCAAACCCTTTTGTGATTAGGTGGGCCACATAGAAGGATTTTCTAATCACTTTGGCAATGTGATTATCAAAGGAGAGATTACTATCTACTTGGGTCTCCAGATCCCTTATTATGTCTTCCGTATTTAGGGGGCTACCACCTATGTGGTAGTTTGTGGGTACTTTGTTTTTTCCAAAGGGGATGACTATGCACTTCTTGGCATTTAGCTTGAGGCCATGGTTTTGACACCAGACATTTATTTCAGTGAGACCCTTTTGGAAGATGTCTGTGTCAGCCAGAGAGTCAATTATAGCCCCTAGTTTGCAGTCCTCTGCGAACTTGGTCAGCCTTAGTCCTGTGCATGCCTGTACCTCTGAGAAGTATATGCCGAACAGGAGGGGTCCTAGGACTGAGCCCTGGGGAATGCCACTTGTAACCAGTTTAGAGTCAGTCCTAGCTCCCGTAACTCTTAACATGTGGGTTCTGTCTGTGAGCCAGTTGGCAACCCATCTCGTGATGTAGGGGTTTATGTTCAGGCTGGTGAGCTTGTCTATAATACCAGAATGGGGAATGGTGTCAAAGGCCTTTGCGAGGTCTAGGTAGGCTGTGTGGACCACCTTTTTCTCATCTATAGCCTTGGTAACTGTCTCAAAGAAGTCCACCAGGTTTAGGAGGCATGATCTGCCCTTAACAAAGCCGAACTGGGTAGGGTCCAGTGTTTGGACATTTCCAATGTCTTTGTTAATGAGATCAATGATGATGCGCTCCATAGCCTTGCAGACCAAGCTAGTCAGGCTTATAGGGCAATAGTTCCAACGGTCTGTTGTGGCTCCACCTTTGTGCAGCAGAATAATCGTTGCTGTGCACTAGTCTATGGGCATGTAGCCTGTGGAGAGGCTGAGTTTGAACAGTATGTTTAGTTGAGGGGTTAGTTCATCTTTGAGCTCATGTAGGACACAGCCTGGGACAGTCTAGTCCCAGTGATGCTGTGTTTTTGGCTTTGGAGAGGGCTGTTTTAACCTGAGTGTCTGTGATTTTAGGGGCAGTACATTCTTCTGGTATGGTAATGGGCCCTTTTGGGGGTGAGAGGGAGGTGAAGTTTGCACTGAACCTGTCTGCCAGGATGTTGACGATATTGGTCCGTTCAGTATATTTTGTGCCATTCTGCACTAACTCTGAGCAGATCTGAGAATTGCCACTTAGATTTTTGACATAGCTAAAGAATGCCTTGTGGTTATCTTTGGGGTCCTTGGCAATTTTTCTTTCAAAGCTAGCCTTGGATGATTTTATGAGGGATCATAGTTTCTTGCTGATACTGATCAGGGATGTCATCCCTTCTTGGGATTTTACTCTTCTGTACTAGTTTCCTCCTTCTATTGTATAGCTTGTTTATGACAGGGGTCCACCAGACTGGTTTCCTTTTCTTGGAGGAGAGATTCTTGGTTTTGCTTGGGATAGCATGATCCATGCATTCTTGTAGCTGCCCATAGAGTGCATTAGTAAAGGATTTTGCAGCTTGGGCAGCGTTATCCTTTAGCATGGGGAATTTGAAACTTTCCAACTCGGTCTTAAGTAATGTGAAGTTTGCTTTTGAAAAGTTTTTCACGGTGGTTTCTTTGATCAGGGGTGGGGGTGGAATGTGGATATCCAGAGTGATTAGTTTATGGTCAGATCTAACCAGCGAAGGGTTGACCTCTGGTGTGGAACACCGGTCGCCTATGTTGGTGATGACCAGGTCCAATATGTTGTCACCTCTGTTGGGCAAGGGAGTTAGTACTTGAGTAGTTCTCCCAGTTAATGTTTATGTAATTGAAATCTCCCAATATCAGGGTGTTTGGTAGGACCTTCATGATTCCCAGTGTTTCCAGAAATGCAGAATGGGGGTCCTGGGACATGGTGGGTGATCTGTAGCAAGCTACAATTTGAATTGTAGCTCTTCCCATTGTTAGTTGCACGTGGATGATCTTTGAAGCATCGTGCTGTGCCACTAACCTGGAGGTAAGGGTATCCTTGATGAATATGGATACGCCCCCACCTTTTGTATTTTGGTCCGGGTTTTGTGGCCAAAATGTATGGTATGAATTGTATCCTGGTAGTGCTGGGGTGCTCTCTGGATCCTTAAACCAGGTTTCTGTTACTGCACATATATCTATTTTCTACATACTGAGGAGTGCCTTGAGTGCATGCATTTTGAGGTTTAGACTTCTGGCATTGGGTAGCATTACCCTCAGTTTTTTATTACTTGTGCTATTTATAGCAGTGGGTTTGTCTTTTGAGCCTTGCCTAAAAAAAGCACTATGAGGGTGGCAAGAGCCTTGGCCAGTAGTCGAAAGCCTAAGGGTGACAGGTGCAAGCCTTCTCTAGAAAAGCAGCATGGCTTGTCAAGCATGTCACCCCAGGCTGACAGACACTGGATCCCCTTTGAATGACACCAGAAGCTTAGCCAATTGTTGAAACTGATAATTTTTTCTTTATACCATGGTATCATTCTTGGTGTGGGCAGGATGTTACTCAGGGTCAGGGTCATACCGGCCTGGGCTATGTGATCAGAGAGCTCTTCCATGTCTCTTTTCATGTAGTCCAGGGAGGTATGGCTCAGGTCATTCACACCAACATGGACAGTGACAGAGTTGTAGTTGTACTTGTTCTGGAGTGACCTGAGTACTTGCGTTATTTGGCGGATCCTGGCACCTGACAGACAGCGAATAGTAACCTTCTCCTTGTTCAGCCTAGTGAGTGGGACGTCAGTGTGCCTGACTATAGAGTCACCTATTACTAGTGTGTCGGGTATGTTATTTTGCTTTAAGGGCTGTGATTGCGTGGCACGCTGGTTTTGTGAAGTATGTGTTTCATGGTTTGTGTTGGGGGTGGAGGTTGCTTGGATGTCTGCTTTGGAATTCTCTGTTGCTTTTGCAGATTTTTATTTAGAGCCTCTGAGTATGTTTTTATGTATTTATGTGTGTTTTTTGCCGGTGCTGGTTTCATAGGTCTATGTGAGACTGGTGGTGTGATGCAAGTAATTCCCTTCTCCTCTTAACTGTCTGGTCCAGTCTTGGATTGAGATGGCTTAGCCTCCCGCTTGACTGTATAATTTCATCTCTCACATGTATTAGTGTTTGGTGGTAGGAGGAGTGGGTTGTCTGTGTACAATAGGGCAGTTTTAACATTGCCTCAAAATGCCCAGATTCACCAGTTGGACTGGAGAGTACACCTGAAACTGCCTTTTGGACATGCCTGGATAGGTACAGTGAGCTGTCTTACTGATTGGCTGGTAAGGTTGAATAGAGAGCCTTGTCCATCTCTACAGTATAGGGGGGGGTCTTGTGCTAAGATTTATTAGTGCTTGCTATGAGTTTTGAGCAAGTGCTGGGCTGAGAAGTGAATGGTTTGAGTGCTTAAGTTGAAAGTTCTAGCAGGTATCTTTTAAACTGTTGGTAATGGGTGATCCCATGTGATGTAGACTTCATCATTTTCTATGATGATTTGTGACTCATATTTCCAGTGTTTTTTAGCCACATCAGTATCATAATGTTTGCACAATCCCCAGTGCAACAGTCTCACCACATTATTATGCCTTTCAGTATACATTTCTTCTGGCATTAGTATGTCACAACCAGCATCTCCAGCTAGATGAGTTTATCAATGATACCTGAGTGGGGAATAGTGTCAAAGGCCTTGGCCAGGTCCATGTAGGCTGTATGCATGGATTTACCTTCATTCAGGGATTTTGTGACTGTCTCAAAGAAGTCCACCAAGTTCAAAAGGCAGGATTTCCCTTTAATGAAGCCAAACTGAGTTGGGTCAAGCATTTGGAGGTCTCCTATATCTTTGTTGATAAAGTCCATGATTATTCTTTCCATAGGCCTGCAGATTAGGCTGGTCAGGCTTATGGGTCTGTAGTTTCCAGGGTCAGTGAAGGCACCTCCTTTATGTAATGGGATGACGGTTGCTGTTTTCCATTCAGCAGGTACAAAACCAATGCTTAACTATGGTTAAAAAGAGCACCCAGTGGTGCAGCTAGTTCCTGTTTTAATCCATTTAGAACGTAGCCTGTGATATTATCAGGTCCCATGGAGGCTCTAGTTTTGGCTTTGGAAAAAGCATTTACGACCTGCTCCTTGGAGATACTAGGTGAAGGGCAGGCGGCAGGGATGCTTTGTGGGATATGTGGCAGGTATGGGCAGGAGAAGTTTTCACCGAACCTGTCAGCTAGCAGGTTGGCTGTTTCTGTGGGTTCAGTATATGCGGTGCTGTTATCAACCAGTTCTACACAGATTTGGGTTTTTCCTTTAAGGTTTCTGATGTAGCTAAAGAAGGCCTTATGGTGAATGAGGCTAATTTAGATTTATAGTTAGCTTTAGAATGCATTATGAGGTGTCTTATTTCCTTTTTTAAGCCGAGGAGAGAATGCTTCCAATTCAGAGACCATTCCTTCTTGCTCTTGTACAGCAAATTCTTTCTCTAATTGTATAACCTGCTAATGGTGGATGTCACCAGGCAGGCTTGTTCTTTCATCAGGACCTTGTTTTAGTCCTAACAGATACGGCTGAGTCAATGCATTTGTATAGATGCTTATACAAGGCATTGGCTTAAATCCCAGTATAGGTGTCCATGTCATCAGTGAGGGCAGGGCCTATGAAGCAAATAATGCCATTACGTATTAGATTGTAATTGGCTTTGGAGAATTTTTTTTATTCTAGTTGATGCTAATGGGGGGGGGGTCAGATGTTATTGTTACTTCTAATGAGACTGATTTATGATGAGACCTCACTAGGGAGGGCCGCACACATGGGGTCGTGTAACGATCACCCATGTTAGTGAACACCAGATCCAGAATGTTTAGGCCCCTTGTGGAGGTATCAACCAACTGGTCCAGGGCACTGGAGTTGATGAAGTCCAAGAACCTTTGGGCAAGTGTATTAGTACATGTATAATTTACCCAATCTATGGATGAGTAGTTAAAGTCACCTAAAACCACTGTGTTTGGTTGCATCTTGAGCGATTCAAATAGATCCAAGTATGCAGTGTGGGTATCCTGGTTCATGGATGGGGTCCTATAACTGGCAATAACTTGGAGAGGGGTCTTACCTACAGTCAATTGGACCTGGATTAGTTCAAGGAAATCATTTTATTTAACCATCGTAGAGGTGTATTTATTTTTGATGAATACTGATACTCCATTTCTTTTAGTTCTCACACTTTCAGTTTGTGGTCTGAATGTGTGGAAGGCATTATAACCTGGTATGGCCGGGGTACTTTCCTCTGCCTTAAACCAAGTCTCTGTGACTGCACAGATGTCAGCATCTTCTAAGGTGAGGGCTGCTTCCAGTGAGTGCAGTTTTATGTTTAGACTCCTAGCATTTAGTATCATAACTGAGTCTACTTTTTGAAGATATTTTTACATTGGGAATTTGGTTGTTGTGGCATTGCCTAAAAAAGACAATATGGGAGAGGCAAGAGCATTAGCCAGTAACCAGAATCCCAGTGGTGACAGATGAAGACCATCTCTAGCAAAGCAGTGTGGTCTATCTACCATGTCATCCCAGGCTGACAAGTACTGGATCTCCTTAGAATGACACCAGAAACTAAACCAGTTGTTGAAGTCAATCATTTGTTGTTTATATTGTATTATCATCTTAGGTAAAGGTAGTATGCTGCTCAAGAATAGGGACATACCTGCCTGAGACACATACTCAGAGAACTCAGTCATGTATCTCTTCATATAGTCCAGTGTGGTACGTCTCAAGTCATTCACACCAACATGAATTATGACGGAGTCATAACAGTACTTGTTGTGGAGAGATTTGAGTGTGTGTGTATGATCTGGTGGATCCTGGCACCCAACAGACAGCTGACCGTGACATTCTACTTGTTCAGCCTGGTGAGTGGGCCATCTGTGTGTCTCACTATGGAATCATCTATGACCACAAATTTGGTTTAGATGGGCTTTGCCTTAGGGAGTTGTTTGGGGAGACACTTGTGCTTGTGATTTTATGTGCATTGAATGCTGTAAGTGCAGTATAACGTGTAGCGTGTTTTTGTTTCAAAGGTGTCTGGTGTTCAGGTAAATTTCTGTTGAGTACCTCTGTGTATGATGGTTTATATTTTGAGAGCATGGTTTGAGCAGGAGGTGTAGTATGTGGGCTGACAACTTGTTCAGTGTCATTGTTCTGTGAACAAGAGATGAAGGATTACAAATTCTTAGTGTATGTGCATCTCTTACAAATTGAGCTTGAGTGGTTTAGGAGTGGTGGGTTGTCAGTGTACATGAGGCAATTGCTACACTGCCTCAGGATACCCATGTCAATCAGGCTAGCAAGAGAAATGGAGAAGAACTGACCATCCATAATACGGTGTAAATTTGCTTAATTTAATGAGGAAGGATGTGGTTTAATTTGGGTCTTAATGCTGGATCTATACTAATGGGGCTTTCAAGGGGTACTAGAATATTAGGGACTAGGATATTTCAGTTATAGTGGCAAATGCTGTAGAAAGCCCAGCTGATGTGCTCCCCAAGCAGCTAATCGCAATTTTAAGAGACTCCTCAGTTGGAGCATGGGCAGCTTCTAAGGGAAAATAAATCTACTTTAGCTTTTGCGTCTATAATTGCCAATGGTTACCTCCACTGGGTGGCTGTGCAAAGGTACACTACGTGTAATCAGATACCTCAGACTGCTCAGGTGAAGATAGTAGAGCAGTGTCTGGTCACCAAATTCTGTGGAGCTGTGTTAAAACAAGCACAAACCTGCTCAAACACAGGGCTTATGTAATAAATGTGAGAACTCATTTTTAAAACAAGTTAAGCAATTTTCCAACAAACTGGCCAGTGGAAATGTTTAATGCTGAGCCTAATTCTAAGAATCTCCAACTCAGATGGATTCTTTGCTACACTCTTCTGCCACAAGGGTACAAGGGGCCCTCTTAATGTGAGATGGCTGTTTTTAGTGCACAGATAATGCCAAACAGTCTAGATTCAGCAAATCTGACTCTAGCCTAAGCTATAAAATACACAAGTACTAGAAAATACAAAGTGAGGTAAAACAGTTTTAGAGAGCAAATAGTTGAATCTGTGAAACAGCAAAACAGTTAAAATGGCTAAAACAGTAAAAAGTAGTCAGCAAGTCAGTAATACAGAGTTTAAAAGTCCAGTACAGTGAATAAAAATACTTATTTTTTGTAGATTTCAAAAGATGCCTTCGAATTTGTTTGGATTTTAACTACTCTATGTACTACCTTTTACAAAACAAAAGAAAAGAAAAATGTTTTACTAGCTTTGAAACCAGCAAAGCACTTAGCAAGTGCTGTCATTTAGACAGCAAGTAAGGAAAAAAAATCAGGTAAAGTTTTTAAATACTACCATAATTTAAATAGGTTACTTACCTGTACATAGGAAGAAAGATATTCTTGAACTGCTGAGTGTGGAAGAGCATCTCTTCTCTTATGCCTAACTGTAACAGCACTTAGGGTATGTGTAACATTTGTTACACACATTTGAAAATGCTGTTATAGTTGGGTCTTGCTCTGAAGTACCATGTAATCGGTGTATCTTTTTTCTGATTTTGCAGCATAATCATGTCACTCCATGCACTACAATTGCATTATAATATTAGCATAACAATAATCAATGGCCTCAGCTGTTTATACCTGGATTTAATCAATCCTAACAATGTATCTTGGGTGTGTAATGACTATGACCTTAACATTAAGGACATATTTAAAATAGTTTTGTTATGTCTCTCCCCTCCGCTTTGCATTTTATTGTTTTCTCTTTAATACTGACCACATCAGTTCTGACTGCTTTTTCTCCATAGGTGACAGCAGCAATGCCACCAATGATAATAGATCACAACCTGTCAGCACTGCCTCACATTTGCACTACCTGTATCACCTGGGGCAGGTAAGCGCTGCCTCAAAGGCTGGTGTATTGTTACCCACAAGGAGTATTGCCAGTGGAGGTAGTGATTTTGTCACCTGACAAAAGCTGGCAGGGCTGGTAGAGTAGATCACAGACAAGAGTACTGGTGCCTGAACTAGCCATATAGAAAACAATTCTCCATCTGACTGCTAAATTGCTTCCTTGTTTATTACTAACAGTGGTTTCTGAGGCAGGAGACATTTGTGACAGCTCTGAGGATGAGGAGTAATTTCCAACTGTGAGATTTGCCTTCTAACACCATTCCTATCCCCATCATGGTGTTTCTCTCCTTCTTGTTCCCATTACCAGCTCTGTCTGTCATATCTGTCCTATTTTTCTGTCCCTGCTACCTAACCTCCCCTACTTACTTACCTGCAATATCCTTAACATTCCTTCTTTCTTCAACTTTCCTCTCTCTCAGAAAAATAAAAAGAGCATCTACCCCACAAAAAATGATGTCCTATTCATATCTCTCCACTTTGCCTTTATTACACATGACTTTGGACATTGTTAAGTTATTGTCACAAATTATTTACAATGTATCTCTCCAAAAATGTCTAATAATGTATATAATGTATTTACCCACACACACACACACACACACACACACACACACATATATATATATATATATATATATATATATATATATATATATATATATATATATATATATATATATATAACATACACACACATCATTAGCTTGTGAAGAAGTTGCGAAGTTGAGAGATATGGTGGTCATATCCCACCTCCATCCTGATCATTCCCAAATTACTGGCCTACTGCCCTACCTTCTTCTTCCTCCCTATCTTCAACTCTGCCTTATCATCCCATTTTTCACCTTTAATATGTTCAATAAAGTAGATTAACGCACCACAAAAATGACCTTAAATACCTAATAAATATAAATACCTATGTCTATACCCATCTGTTGCCTGACACTTGGCATCAAGCAGCAGAACCTAATGGTAGTTCTCATCCTAGTGCAAAAACAAAGGAAATTCCTGTGCATCTGCTAAGTCTTTGCCATCAGTCACTCAAATTAACTCAGCACTATAGCTCAACAGCAAGCAGTTCTAACATAATGAAAGTAAGGTAATGTGATTCTGTTCTCTGTAACAGCTTGCATAGCTCAACATGTAAATGATGTGAGGAATCCATTATTGTTGACTCAGTACAGGTTTCTAAACCACTGAGAGTGTGACGTTTTTCCAGATTCTTTTCAGTCTGTCACAGTCTTCCATTATTTTGAGGTGGGTGTTCCACAGCCTAAAGTTCTTCACCCTTGATATCCACATCCCACCCCCACCCCCCATTAAGGAAACCACAGTAAAATATTTATCCAAAGCCAACTTCATGCTTCTTAAGACAGAAGTGGTGAACTTCATGACACCCATGCAGATGGACAATACAGTTACAACTGCTGAATCCTACACAAATGCACTCTATAAGCACTTACACGAGTGCATGGATCATGCTATCCCAAACAGAACCAAGATGCTATCCTCCAAAAAAAAGGAAGCCAATCTGATGCTCCCCTGCCATAAACAAACTGTACAACAGAAGGAAGAAACTGTTGCAAAAGAGAGTAAAATCCCATGAGTGGAGGAGCTCCCTGGTCAGCCTCAGTAAGAAGTTGAGATCCCTTATAAGATCCTCCAAAGCTAGCTTCGAAAACAAAATCACCACTAATTCCAAGGACAACCACAAAGCATTCTATAGCTATGTCAAGAATCTCAATTAGAACACTGAGATCTGCTCTGAGTTACAGCACAAAGGCAAGAAAATTACAGAACCAACTGATATTGCCAACATCCTGGCAGATAGGTTCAGTGCTAACTTTACCCCCTCTCACCCCCTAAAGGGCCCATATCTATACAGGAAGAATGCAGTGTCCCTGTAATCACAACTATGCAAGTAAAAGCTGCACTCTCTAAAGCCAAAAACACAGCATCCATGGGACCGAACAACATCCCAGGCTGCGTTTTATACGAACTTCAGAACGAACTGGCTCCCCACTTAAGCACCCTACTTAAGCATGTTCAATAATAGCCTCACATCAGGCTTTGTGCCCACTGAATGGTGCACAGCAACATTTATCCCACTCCACAAAGTGGAAGCCACCACTAATCCTGGGAACTATCGACCTATTAGCCTGATGAGCCTGGTCTGCAAGGCCATGGAACGTATCATCATGGAACTCATAAACAAAGACATTGGTACCCTCCAAACTCTGGATCCCACTCAGTTCAGATTTGTGAAAGGTAGATCATGCCTCCTGAACATGATCAACTTTTTTGAGGCAGTCACCAAAGCTGTAGATGAGGGTAAGGTGGTTCACACAGCCTATCTTGACCTCACCAAGGCTTTCGACACCATCCCCCATTCTGTAATTATAGCTAAACTCACTAAACTAGGTATAAATCCCTATGTCACAAGATGGGTTGCCAACTAGCTCACTGGCAGAACCCACACTGTAAAAGTTGCAGACTCCAAATCTGACCTAAAAGCAGTGACAAGTGGAGTATCACAGGGTTCCGTCCTGGGACCTATCCTGTTTGGTATCTACTTCTCTGAAGTACAGGCTAACACAGAAGGCCTCTGGCTAATGAAGTTCGCAGATGACTGCAAACTAGGAGCCATAGTCAAGTCCCCAAATGATGTGGACATCCTACAGAAGGGTCTCGCTTAGACAGATGCCTGGTGTTAGAGCCATGGCCTCAAGCTCAATGCCAAAAAGTGCAGTGTCATCCCCTTTGGTAAAAACTCTGTACCCATGAACTACCACATAGGCAGCAATCTACTTAACACCGAATGAGTGATAAGAGACCTTGGGACCCAGGTGGACAGTAGTCTCTCCTTTGATAGTCACATCGCCACAGTAGTCAGGAAGACCTTATACATGGCACATCTCATCATAAAAGGGTTCTCATCCAGGAAAAAAGAGGTCATTGTTCCCCTCTACTCGACACTCATTAGACCCATTATAGAGTACAATGCCCCTTTTGAAATGTACCTCACAAGACATCTGCAGCAGCTGGAAAGGCCACAGAAGTACCTCACAAAGAGGATTACTGACCTCAAACAAATGCCCTACACTAACTGCCTCAAAAAACTCCAGCTTTACTCCATAGCATATGGCCTACTCCAAGGTGATCTCTGTTTAACATAAAAAGCTATGTCAAACCCAGAGCTGTTGGACATGCTACACCTAAAAAAATCCCAATCCCTCCGAGCTACACGCTCTAGGGACCCAAACCTTGTCACCACAATAAACAGGACATGCTGGAGGGATAGATTCCTGTCCCAGAGACTTCCCATACTCTGGAACAGGCTACCCATCTATGTCAAGCAAAGTTCTTCATTAGCACTCTTCAAGAAAAATCTTGATGAGTGGATGGGAAATATAAAATACACCTGGGGATCACTTCTGTGTCTCTGCTCGACAGTGGCACAGGAAAATAACTTTTCTGGGTGGTGTAAGCCAGGGAACCTTGTTGGCTAGGCTTACGTAGTCCCTTGGGCCGATAACCTAGTACCTACCTATGAACCTATGAACCTATAAACATCACAGGTTGTCAGCAACTGCCATGCTAGCCCTAAACAGAAAAAGTTTTAGTTGGCATTAACCATAATACTCCTAATAGGAAAAACAGGGATTGAGGTTTGTCATGTTTCACATAGTACAGTTGGCACAGAGGGCTAATACATTAAACTTTAGTTCCTGGGATACAGAGTTTGATGCAATCAGCCCTTACTTGCCTACTGCATGACCTTGAGCAAGTAATTTAACCAGACATTGCTCCAGAATCATCTCTGAAAAGGGTCTGTAAGTCTAGTGGGCCTCCCTGATAAACAAATGTTTATAATTATTGTTAATCTGGCATTAGAAATGTAAGATTTACATGACTATGATGTTCTTATTATGCCATCCCAGCATCTGTGCTCCCATCTGCTTTCTTTCCCTTCATCTCTCTGTCATATCCTCCCATTTCCAACTTATAATCTGTTTAAAAATACATAAACAGGACATGCATGGCCACACATGTCTTATAGTACTATTTTTTTATTAATTTTATATTTTTTTCTTATTTTGTTAAAGTATCCATTGTATGACACTTGACATTGTGCAGCATTGCTGGTCATCGATCAGCAAAGGGTAATGATAGTTCCCATCCTATGGGAAAAATGAAGAAAATCCCTATGCATGTGTTAACTTAGATAATAACTTTTGGAACTTTTGCTCTAAAGAGTATTTTATATTTTTCACAGATCAAAACAAAAATCAACTTCTCTCTGTTAAAAATAAATCTTGGACCATTTATTGTGCTATATATCTGTATATGATTTATAAAAATGAGTGCATACCAAGATTATATATTCCCCATTCCGAAGGAGGGAGGGGCTTCCTTGAAACTGATTACATGTATAGATCTGCAATCATGGGACTGCACACATATCTGCTGACCTCACAAGACCCAAACGTAGTGAAAGCTTTGAAACATGAGGCAAATAAATCTAAAATTACTTCTCTGCTTAGTCTAGCAGAAGCATATCAACATCAAGCAGGAATGGAAATCAAACCAGAAGTAGATAAAATAAAAAAAATAAAAAAATCAAGGCAGCAACTGGATGTGCCAAAATGCAAAAGAAAGAATATAAGGTGAAAGACCAGATGAGAAGGCAAGAAATGTGGAAAATACAAAAATATAGTTGCAAGTATAGAAAACGTCTGGAAGAACCTCATGTTGATAAGGAATAAACACAGAAATGGTTAAGGAGAGGTGAATTCAAACCAAGAGATGAAAGGTTAATATTGCCAGCCCAAGACAGTAAGCTGCATACACATTGATTTACAAAGTCCATTGAACATGTTGGAGAAACAGACAAGTGTAAGTTTTGTAAAACCAAATTGGAAACAGTTGCACACCTTGTTGCTGGTTGTGACATACTAATGGCAGAAGGACTGCATACTGAAAGACATAATAATGTGGCAAGACTGTTGCCCTGGGGTTTGTGCAAATATTATGGTATTGAAGTGAATTAAAAACACTGGAAGCATGAGCCACAAAGCATCACAGAAAGTGAGGAAGTTTATATCACATAGGATCACCCATTACCAACAGTTCAAAAGATAGATGCTAGAAAACCAGATATGGTCCATGAAAAGAACACAAAAGTAGCATTGATCATTGAAATTGCCACACCCGGTGGCTACAGTATCTTGCATACAGAGAGACACAAAGTCATAAAATATCAGGATGTGCAGGCAGAAACCAGAGCAATGTGGAAGAAAGATACCCAGACAGTTCCAATATTAGTAGGAGCAACGGGTTTTATAAAAAAGAATCTACATTCGTATTTAGATGCGTTACCACTACTTGTAACCTCAAACGAATTGCAGGAGTCATTACTGGGCACACTGTGGGTGCTATGAAGAGCACTTCTGACTAACATCAAGGATTGAAACAATACTAATTTCATGAACTTTAATTGTACTTTGACTTAGGAATTGGGCTCATTCCTGTCATGGTATTAGAAACCCAAAAGACTTGGAGAAATTTAAAAAAAAAAAGAGTATATTTACTTGGAATTTTTTTTTAGATCTTTTTTAACTCCTGTAAGAGTTGCTAAAATGAGAAAAGAAAATCTATCAGAGTGTTAGAGATGTAATAAGCAAATTAAGGCAAATTGGTCACATATGTTTTTGATTTTTTAATGGTTCAGAATGTTTGGGTAAAAGTTCAAGATTTTTTAAAATCATTATGGAATGATGCTTTCATTTTAACAAAAGAAATGGTTCTCTTTAATATTCTGGGAACAGATATACAAAAGAAAGATTGTTATTACCTAACCTGGACTATACTTTTTGTGGCTAGAAAATCCATTACAAGAAATGTGGAAATCTTCTTCAGAGTCAAAATTTGAAGAATGTCTTATCGTCTTAAAAGGAGGTAGCAATTATAGAAATAAAAGTAAAAGAGAGAAAATGTTATTCAAATAAATTAAGGAGTAACCCTTGGTTGAAGGTTTTGGACCTTATTGAAATCTCATCTTCATATAATTAATTATTTAGACTGTTATTAGGATTTTTTCTTTCTATTGTCTTGTATCATTTATTACATTTTAGGTCTCAGGCTTATTTTATATATTGTAAATAGTTAGAATTTTGTTGGCTCTTTAAAACATGATTCAACTTAATCTATTATTATATAACATTTCAAAGTTTGCCATTTTTATAATCTTTTTTCTTTAAAAAAATTAATAAAAATATTTAAAGTAAAAAAAAAATGCCATCTGCTATACAGCTATGGAACTCAGCTTGGCAACATTACCTTCCAATAGCTGATTCAGGCAGAATGAATTCATGTCAGTTGCCTCTATTGTTTATATATGCTTTCATGGCTTAAAATAAAAATGATATCTCGATTCCAGTGCAGTGGACTTGGTGTTGTGTTGTATGTCACTGAGGGTGGAACGTTGTATCCACGTATTTCTACTCGTTCTGTAACTGTGTACCATAGACATACATTTGCAGAATGATAGCACATAAATACATAACGTGGCCTTTTTCATTTCTCCCTTGATATTTTTCTTCATACGGTATTCATTTAACTATTTCTCACTGATGAACACATACATTCAGACCTAGTTGTAACACTGAACACTGCACTGATGTGGAGGAAATCAATCTAAGATGCATGGGTTACACTCCAGTGTGTTATATATTTGAGGGTCACCAAACACCAGCCTGCCCAGTCCCTTTGTCATCACCTTTGTGATTTCTCTATGGAGCATTTCTGTCATCTGTGACTTGTCAGAGGAAAACAGTATAAGTTCAGCTGTGTCTTCACATGATGCCGCATTGATGTGCCGCATATCACTTTCTCCATCAGAATTTCTACTCCACTAATGTGTATGTTGCATCACTCTTAGACACATATATATCACTCCCTGCCATGACATTTCATCTGAAGTAACACAGTCACCACATCACACATGCATGGACAAAAGAGTTTTAACAGTAAAATTATTCTTTCTTTATTTACCATTGCATGACACTTTCTATTCAGGAGCATCACTATTCATATTTAGGAAATGGTAAGTGACAGTTCACATCTTATGGCAAAAACTGAAGAAAGATCCCTCTGTTGCACTAATCATATGTTGACTACTTCTCAAATGAGCTTAGCTTTGATGCACAATAGAAAGATGTACTGATATAAGCATGAGTACCTGGTTATTAGTTTTACTGCAACAGTGTCCACTGTTCAATGTACCACTGATGTGATGTTCAGGTTATTAGTCAAGTATGTGGATGGTTATGATCCATTTAGTACTTCTGTCTGTATAACGTTGCTCATCCAATCCATCCATCTGAAAAATGTGAAGAACTTATTCTGTGGCTTAGTGAACAGATATGAGTGAGAAATTTCAATTTGTTGTGACACTTTCATAGGTGAAGAGTTTTGATCCCCTAAATGCTGTATGTCGTTTTAAGGAAGGCCCTCCCCAGGATTCAATAAACTCTGTGTAGGTTTCATGCAGAGCCTACATGGAGTGTTTTCATGTATGTGATATTGCTCACCATGCTGCATCATGCCTTGCATATGAATGATGCAGGGACAGGACAACATTTTTATTTTTGAGACAGGTGCCTTTTTTTGTTAAGAGAGAGAGGAATGTTGGGGAAGGGATGTAGATATGTTTAGGTCAGGTAGATTGGGTAAGTGAAGAAGCAATCACAGACAGACAAGACATATAAGACAAGACACAGGAATGGTGAAAGACACAAGAGGTGGGTGAATACCATGGTTGGGGTGAGAGTGGGGACATCGTGAACCCATAGACGTCAAGCTTGGTGAAAGTGAGAATGGAGTCATCATCCACTGGATTGTCATCACTGTCACCTCACTATGCTGATGGCTGCAGTGTCTGATGTCTGTGTCTCCTTGCGTTATTCAGAACAATGATAGAGAGCAGTGTCTCCATCATGCATAGCTGTACTCTAACTGTGTGGCACAAAATCCTTTGCACCAACACTGGCAGTTCATTGCGGGTGACAAAATCACCACCACTGCCATTGCTCCTGGAGGGAATCAGTGACCTATCCTGTGCTGGCAGAAATATCTGAGGGGTCAGGTAGTGCAGGAACAGTTGAAGGAGTGCTACCAGGTTGTGTCCCAGATGTGCTGGGCTTTGGTGTCGTAACTGGTGAAGTGATGGCAGGTGGATGGTGTGGGAAAAAACAAAAATTTAAAAAAGAGAGAAGATAGGGTTGTGGGTGAGAGAAAAACAGGGGAGAACATTAGCAGCTTTGTATGTGACATAAAATCTAATGATACGATTATTTTACTCTATTCTGTTACCTTTACTTTTAAGACTACCAACTCTTAACAAATAATTATTTTACTGTTAAGACTAACTAGCTCATAACAGATGCACACTATACTACGGACTGCAGCAAACAATCCTTGATGTGTGCATATATCGCACATATGCATGTTCCAATTATACTGATCACAAATTACAGCAGACCAGTGGTACCACTACTTTAGAGCTTTGACATTAGCTTTCAATATTGATGAAAACTTAACAGTACTGTAAATTTGGTAAATGTGGTTTCTAAGCCCACAACAGCTGACTACTCTGTAATAGTGACCTGTTGTTTTGGCCTCCAGACTAATGCATACATACTTTCCTGTCACAGTTGAGAGATGAATGCTCAATTTAATATAACTGTATAATAAACCAATAAAGGTGTCTTTATTTTTAATGCTAAAATAACAGTGCTGTTTGGATGCATATGTACCACATGCTTCTAGCATCGGTGCCAATCTAGTAGCATAGGTTCATGCACTGAGTTCTCGGTCTGCAATGGCTGTGGAGAAAACAGAATAGAATACCATTATGAATATCAATCCTGGCTATATCCAAATTTTAACTCTTACAAGTAGTGTCTGTAAGTGATGCTGTGGGATGCCCCAGTCCTACATTTCTTTATCTAATACTCAAGGGTATCCCTCTTCCTCATCTGGAGGTTTCTGTAGTTATTCCTGCATTTTACACTAGTGTGGGGGATACAGGTAGCACTGGTAAAAGCCCAAGCAATTCTATTCCATGCCTCTGACTTGTAATCTGACTCACAATAGTCGATCTGCCAAATTGTGGGCCCATCTTCATTCACTAGGAGTCCAACAAACACTTTGGACTCCTGGAAACCCCATCTTTGAGCACAAAATCTCAAAGCCTCTCCATGAATGCTTGCCATGCCTACCACAGATCAAGACCAAAGTAGAATGATGTTTTCCTAATAAATGCAGGTATTGCACTTACTGAAAGTGAGCACTTTTTGTTTTTTCAACAATTGAAAGTGTTGACCATCGCTTACCATAGCACAAACACGGTGCTCGAGGGTGCACGCTGCCTGGCAGTGTCTTTGCACGATGGCCAACAATTTTAATTGAATGCTTCTGGTTTATGTGTGTGGCTGTCTAGGTCTTTTCTGCTACCTGGGTGATCCATTCCACCAGTTTGTACATGCCACTCTATTCACAAACCAAATGAACATAGCCACACATGTTTGTGTAAAGTGATGCATTGTTTAAACAGTAGATGCAAAACAAAAAAAATGAGAAAGAGTTGAAATGAGGAAAATTGATCTATGACGTACACAGTAGAAAATGTTAGTACACATGAGATATGCCTACATAAGTCTGGATCTCAAGTCTTACTCCAATGCACCTTCAGGAAACAGGATGGGTACCATATCCTTCTTTGCCACACAAACAGCTTTGCAGCAAATAAATGAAGTAATTCCTCACACAACCAAGTGCAACTGAATGTACACTAATATCAAGGCATAAACTGTTATTTGTACATTTATAATATTTAATGTATTTGTATGTAGGCTCTTAGTGATCACACAACCGGTTATGATTATTCCTTGCAAACATACAGCTCTGTCTTACCTTTCTTTATTTCTTGGTCATTCATCAGTTATCTGAGAAGTACTCAGAGATGTGCAGTGTCTAAGCTAGTCTATATAATTTGTGCGAGGATATTAACTGGGAACACTATGATATGCAGTTGCCATCAAATGAAGGGCAGTTTGGATGGTACAAACAAGCATAGACTGCTCTTTTTGGTGGGGGGTGAGTTGTATGTTCCTGTTATGGCATATGCAAGGGTACACTGTTTTTTTGAGGGGGGAGCACCCAGGTTGAGCTACTGTTATGGCACAAACAAGGATATGTTGTTCTTGTTACTCTCCTTGTTTTGCATCCTGCCTGTTTGATCTTGTGAGTGTTGTGAAGTCGGAAACTGCAATGTGTCTCATTAATTTCTAACTTCTCTCTGTTATGATTCCCCATTACAAACATTTAGTGCTAAACTGAGGGCATACAGCAATCATAAATACTTTGGAGAGGTATGAATGTGCAGATTTTTAATGCCTAATGCCTATTACTTGCTAATGGACACACACAAGTCAAATAAGTCTCTGATGTCACGTTACATTAATTTCTGTACAAATTTCCCACCTTTTACTTGGTTACTGTATCAAGTAAAAGGACTTGTCATAATATTATTATACAATACAGTACATTTTCAGGACTTACCTTGTAAAGGCAGCAGTAGCCACAGTGTTAGTTCAGGGCTGATTGTGATTCAAGCAGTACACAGCGAATACATGGGGAGATAAAGGCTCTGTTCCTGAGTTGTGGCTGGCAGAGGTCGCACAGTTCCTGTAGTGTGTCTCTGTCTCCCCTGTAGCATTCTGCAATATCCATGTTGTGTATGTTGTGATAAGTTAAATGTGGCCTGAAGACTGTTTTCCATCTCAACCAAGCCCTGTTGGCAGCAGCAACAGCACTGTCAGCAGCCTGTAGCACATACGAGTGGAGATGAGCAGCAACAGCTCCTGACATTGTCTGTGTAGACTTTCTGTGTCTGTACGCCACTACTTCTGAAATCCACAGGAAAAGCCAGCATGGAGTCTATGTGGTTGCTTTATAACATGTTGAAAGCTCCACCAGATTGGTTGAGTAGCATGCAATCCAGTTGCCTGTGCTGTAATTAGCATCTCTGAAACACAGGCTAAGACAGATACAATCCATTAATAATCTACTCCATTATAAAAAGGCAAATGTGTAGCTAGCCAAACTGATGGTGAAGACACTTGCTATGTCTACTTGACAAAAGTGAATTTCCTCTAAAAATATCTTTACAGAGGAGTATTGAACCCTAGGAGGCATGCTCCCATTTTGTTACCTACATAATGCATATGCTGGAATATATTAATGAATAATATGAAGCAAAGACTTTTTCACTTTTATCTGTATGCATTAGTTAAAGAGTATTGATGGCATGGTCATGTTTGTCAATCCATTTCAGAAGTACACATGATTGACAATACATGAAAATAGACTGCTGTATGATAAATATGTACAAATGTTTCAGGGACAGGTCCTTTGAAAGAAATTTTAGCATTTCAAAAATGTTTTACTAGCAAAATGTTTCATTTCCCTGTTCTTTTGTGGGTGGGGGAGCAAAGAAGAGTTACTGTTATGTCACAAACTAGAATGGACTGTTCTTTTCATGGGGAGCACAGTTGAATTACTGCTATGGCACATACAAGGGTATGTTGCACTTGCTACACTCATTGTTTTGCATCCTGCCTTTTGTTAGTATTTCACATTGGTAGACTATTTTATGTTTTTCCAGTGGGTAATACTGACTTCCTACCTTTACATTTTATTCTAGAAGCAGTTACTTTGTAGTTATGTGACACTCATGTGTATTATCATTCTGTTATCTTTTAGGACACAAACAATGTCAGTGAAGCAGAAACACCCATTCAGTGAAGGGGAAAACAATATCATTGTTGACGCGCTCCGTCAATGTGGGGTATTTCTGTTGTGAAGGGGTCGGCCCCATATGCAACACAGCAGAGTGGACCACAGCATGTCCCTGATGTGGGTGCCACTCCTTCTGATTCCCAAGATGAGCTTCAAGTTAAGATTTGTTATATGACCAGTTGAATATTATTCTATAGTAAAACAATTGAAATAGGTTAGTTCTGTGTCACATTATTTTTGAGGTGGGTATTGAAAATTGCTACAGTTATAAGCTTAGTATGGAGTTGTCAGCCTTGTTCTTGTTGAATGTAATGTTAATGCAGATATAGAGGAGTACAAGTAGTACCCCTTGTCTTAATGTTAAAGGTGATGATGTTGCCCTTACCTCTTGCCTAACTTATTTCAGGACTGCCAAGAATACAGCAATATATGCCTTCTGCAGATGGTAAGCCAAATAAATTTATGTCATACTGCAGATCAATTTAAAGAAATATCATAGTGTGTCATTTTAGGCCTCTTGTGTGTATTGCTGTACTGTCTGTAATAGTGGCAGTACTATTAGTTGTTTAGCATGTATTGCACCATAGTAGTGCAGGTATTAATGTATGCCTGTGTTTCTTCCTTTTTATCACAGGTGATCATGACAATGGGAGTGTGGGAACCTGTGCCACCTGATGTCAGTCTCACATCAGGCACTGATTCGGAGGCACAGTGGGGGGGGTTCAGAAGTTAAATCTGACATCCAGCCACCCCTTCATTTTCACTGGACACAGCCAGTAGGCCTACAGCTACCCAGTCCACTGAGCTCACAGATATTGGACACATGGAGGGCAAGAACATTGGGGAAGTGTGGCTACTGTGGCTTCAGTGACTCTGGTCATAGTCATAGTGTGGGCAAGGTGCCATGCAGGAGGGTTGATATGGGTACTCAAAGGGGGCCTTCTGTCCCTCCTCCTGGTGCAGGTGTCTCTTCCTGTGTCACTCAATGCATGTTTAGGGCCATCATGGAGGCAGGCGCACATTCAGAAAGGCACTCCAGATGAATGCTCAGGGTTGCAGATGTGGTACAGGCTGACATGTATGACTGCTTCCACCATATTGCCTATTCACTGGATCTAATGAATGACACATTGGAATGAGGGGCATCTGTGGTGGACCAAGGGGTGTCTGTCATGGAATGAACAGTGTCTGTGATGGAATGTCTGATGGGAGGGGAGCTGCTTGGGGAGGGGAACGGTGTCCTTGTGGGTGTAGGTCAGCCACAACATCTGCTGATAGCCTACATAGCCATGCCCGATCATGCTCCTGTAGTGACAGTACTTCTTCTGGTCCATTGGTGAGTGTTTTATTGAAACCCAGACAAGGCAGGGCATGGGGTCATTGTCGTGAGCATTCCCATGAAGGCAGCATATCCATTAGACATCAGTCATGTTCAGGTATACATGCATATGACCTTGGGTGTGAAGGTGCCAGTGCATCTCCTGGCAGAGCTAGTTCTCACAGTTGTAGTTGACTATGATGAACTGCCAACTCTTGCCATGCATAGCTCACACCAGTCCAATATACCAAGACACAGAGCTAGCACTGGCTAGCCACCTGGAGGTGTAAACCTTGGATTGAGATGATTGTCACTGTTGAAGTGAAATCCCGACTCCATGTGCAAAATGGGAAAAGGGGTTGAGGATGGACGAATGGAGTTGGTAACATGTTATGTGCACTTCGGAGATTCCATGACTCTCTACAATCATAACATGATTTGTATAGTGGATGTTGGTTTTCCGTCCTCAGCTATGTTATGCCATTTTTTTCTATGTTCATTTTACTGACTGCAGCATTATTTTAACATTACATGTTTATATGTATTCACACTTCTTCTGAACATCTTCTTTTATGATGTATCTGACCATAAATTTGTCATACTAATGTCAAAGGTTAGGAGTTTGAACCCACTTGTTTGCATTTTGTATACCCTGATATCACATAGTCTGTTCTCCAGAACTGTATTTTGCAACCACCTCTTTCATGAGTACTGTATTAGTATGCCTTGCTAATACCCTATTGTGATAAATGTACCCTTGAACATAGTCAAGAATTCAAACCAGTTATGTGCATTTTGCTCATCCTGATAGCAACTATTCTTCACCCAAAAATGTTATTCCAATCAGCTTTACTTCTCATTGTACCTGTAGTAGACCTTGCCACTATGGTGGTCTAGATCATATCAATAACAATTGTAGGGGCTCAGTCTCATTCCTGGATTTTTTTCTCTCTTAGTGCTGTCATAAGCCACAGTGGTACAGTGGTAGCCTTGTTGCCTCACAGCAAGAGGTTCTCCTGTTCAATTCTCGGCTGGAGTGCCTTCTGTGTGGAGTCTGCATGTTGTCCTCCCCGTAGTCGAGTAGCCTCCAAAAGACATACGTGAATGGGCATGCCTTCGCTGAAGGTTGGGCATTGGGCTGGCAACTTGGCATCATAAAAATCTACTGCCAGTCATTAGCAGACCAGAGTTTTGCTGTGGCGAGCCCTAACCGGGAAAAGCCGAAAAGACAAACAAGTGCTGTCATCTGTCACATTCTCCTGCATGTAAGCTATCCTGTCATGAGTGTGCCTATAATGTTGGGAATGTTGGTATTGTCTAACATAATTTATTTATCTGGATTCATCTGCCACTGTTGAGATGGCCATTTGGGGGATATGTGGTCTTGAAAGCTATTTGATTGATGAGTGTATTTATGCATAAATGAGCAACATGTAGTGGGGAACTTGCAACATGACTGCTTAGCAAAACTCTGTTTTCTCATCTAGTTAAAGTCTTCTATTTTTGGTCCCTTCTAAGATGATATTCTTAAAGTAATCATGAACAAATTGGTCACTTTATATTATGCAAGGTTCTATGCCAGTTTTTCATTCCTCATCCCCAAAAGGATAACTATATGTTTTTTTATGGTTTACTATCAAAATGTCACAAAACAATTGTGTTCCTAGTCATAAACATAAAAAGAATGTAGAAATGGAAAATAAAGTCTGCTAACAACATTTACTCATATACCCGACACCTACAAAGTCAATGTTAATGTCGAACACAAAAAATACAGTGCGGGATTCGATCACATCTTCACAGGGGCACAAGCCCCCCAACACCCCCTGCTAACTATATATTCCAGCTCTGAAATCACACTACAGTGAAGAAATGGATGAATGTCCCAATCCACACTGTACCGTGATCTATACCTCCTTAGACTGACTTCATATCAGCGAATGCAGAGTGTCTTTCGCTGATATGAACTACTGATGGTCAGCAACACAGGAATCAAACATCTGCTGTCCGATATCCCATTAACAGAACATCTGCATTCAGGATTTTGATCATAAACCATTTTTTATATATTTTTTTCTCCCCTGTTGCCTGGTCACCATCATCTCCCCTGTTTTCTTAGCCAGTCTATTAATTCCTCTTGGGTAAGAGTCAGACCCAGGATCTAGCATCGATACTATCATTAGGAATTTTATACTTATGGCTTAAACTCTCCATTTGGTGGGGGACATGTGACCCATGTCACTGCAGGGGCCACTATACTTTCACTGTGCAAGTGCATATTTCCATGCATCTATGATGAAGGCTACCATAAAGTAGCTAATGAGACACAGACACAAACTCATGCCCAAGTCATTTCTGTATCTGCCATCCTTGCTATGAAGGCACTGTGGTTGCACACTTTTCCTGTCTGTATGGGCATACCTATTTTCCCACCCCCAAGTAAGTTTTCATGTTCGGCAACAGTGCTTGTGGCTAGAAAAAATTGTTGAGCAGCACAAACACATACAGTAAACAAACAACCTTGCATATGGACAAAACTGTTAACCGTGTTCACACAGACAGCATGAAGGGCTACATAAGGCAAATATTGCATGCAATACTCAAGCAGGAAACGTGTACCTATTGCAATATGCACATAAATGAAGCATATGAATACAGTAATAAGTAAGAGGGATGGGTAAATGACAAGGACAAATGCAATACATAGGTTACCAGACTGGATAAGTGTACTGAGGATAATATGCACAGAAATCAAAGAGATGTATACAGAAATATGTTAAAGGAAGGTTAATTTTCAAATTCTAGTGTGATAATTGATGTGAAGGTGCTTAAGTCAGAAATAAAAATTTATAATAATAAAATTTTGCAATGTGCATGTCAGAATAATTAGTGGTGGTCATATTACTTGAGCAAATGTAGGTAAATAAAAGCAGACATGATATTACAGGATGTGACAGTTACACAAATTCACATTGTAACAGAGGGAAATTACATAACATATGAATGTCATTGACATGCTGAGGTGAGATGACAATTTGCAAAGATAGTACATGCATTATAGGATATTTCAACAGTGAGAAATTTGTCAATATGCTGGAAAAATAGGTATCGCCACGATCCACACAATCTCCTTTTTCAAGGATAAAACCCATCTCATCAATGTCAGCAGTGACCTGTGTATTCACTACATATACCATAGAAATAGGCCTAGCACATGTGTGAGGAGGATCATTATTTAAGGGAATTATGCACCTCAATATTCTAATGTAGCTGTGTGTGGTATCACAAATGTGAGAGCAGAATGTGACATACATAATGTCCTTATGTAAGACACTCCTGCCTGACACAGTTATTATGCTGATAGATAAAAAGAGATGCAAACACCACAGTATGATGCAATGTATTCCCAAGAGCTGTGTATTGTTGTCATCTGCCACAGCAATTATCCATGGGTATTGCAACAAACAAATAAAATGTGTGAATTAAGAAAGCATCCCTGAGAATGAATGTCATATTATCATGTCAGACTGTTGGTAATTAAATGAGTATGCTCATGCTGCACACAGTTGTGATCAGTCCTATATCAATGTTCTGTGGTCAAGGAAGGTGTTTCTAAATGTCTGTACAAGTATGACCCAAGAGCTGCAGCTCACTCATGTACACTGCAGTATTCAATGTATGTGCCAAAGTAGCACTTTCACCATCACATTAGCAGCACAAATGTCTGCTGTCATGAAATCCAAAGCTACATTCACATGTGTTTGTGGAACATCAAGGGATAAGACTGATGTGATGTAATGGTTGTTGTGTAATGTCAATATGTTTATAAAAATGAATCCCTAAAACAGAGTTGAACAGAAACCTGTACAACTCCTTCAAATAACAATATGGCTTTTAATCACACTCACCACAGTGGAACTATCACAGCTGTTGAACTTCTCCTACGTGAAGTCATTCACTCAGCTGTACTCTATCTACCCAGAATTTTTATCTACTGAAATTGATGGGTGAGGCCTCTGCCACTCTATATGTACAAAATAAAATGGGGGGGGTCTTTCCTGCAGAACAGTTAAGGACACAAATGCCTACAGTCATTTAATACTGTGTTAAAACATTTGCCTAAGAGTTAATAAAATTGACACTGTAGTGGGATCAGTAAATGTGTCATGGTATAAGTGCAACATCAGTTTTCATGTTTACAGTAATGTGAAACCATGACATCATGTGCATGAATCAAGGAATATTTGTCCCTGTAATTCCTTAGAAAGATTTGTTCTGCATGTCAGACAACATTGCCTGACACTAGGTATACTCAAGCACACCACTAGCCCCCTACTGTTGTCACTGTAATGGTCATGTACAGTGTGGATATAATCCCATATTGGAACACCTGTCTTACTTAAGCAACAACATACATTACATTGTCTTGTGTCCTCTGTCCTGAGGTGGTGTCTGTGTATAGACCTGATGAAATAACAATCTATTCAAATGACAGAATCAGTCTTCAATGCAGCCTTTCCAAAGGAAATGTAGAATAAACTCTTGTAACAGGAAACAACATCCACACTTGAACATGGCACATGTGGGTGACAACACTGTTAAAAACAGTGACTGTAAGGAGAGATGTCATGATTTGAACTAGATTGCTAACATCACAGACTAATGAATTTCTGTTGAAATACAAGCACAATTTGATGAATGTGACACTGCACATTTTAATGGATGATATCACCATTATGTATTCCCTTTATGTTTCCACTAAAAAGTGGTTGCACAGCAAAAGCACACTGTATACAGTAGGTGCACCTCATATATGTATTTGCAGCCTGTTCTGCACAATAAGAGGAAGAAACACACTATCATAAACAACATTCATTCCTGCATAAAAATGCCCTGCTTATGCCCTGTCACAATCTAAAACAAATGTATTATACATACACACCACAGGAGAAGTCTGGATGGATGTGAGCCACACTGCATCTTTGAAAGGATGTCATAAACTGTCCCATGCAAAGGAGGTGGGTGTGCAAATATTACTTCTACAGCTATGTGCAATTGTAAATGTCAGTACTAAAAGTTGTAAGATACTTCTGCATACAAACACACACACACACACACACACACACACACACACACACACACACACACACAGGAGAGTCTCACTGCTGCATTCAAAGTCCATGTCAATCAACTGACACAATGTTCAAACGTGTATTATGGATACATGCCACATTAGAGGTCTGACTTAAGTGCTGTGAGAGTGCATTATAATGACCTCATCAGTGTGCTGGAAACAGTATATGTTTGTAGACAGGGTGAAAAGGGGATGTGGGATTGATCTGACTATGTAAATGTTTCTCAGAAGTGGAAGTCAAAGGAGCTCACTTGTTGAATTAATCCTCCTGTGATGTAATGCACTCACCATTACACAGACAAGTTGATTGTTATGAGAGCAGAACCCCCTACCTATCTATTTATACAATCTAGAGGACACAGTACTCAACACAATTGCCACCACAAAAGTCTGACAGTGTGAGAGTCCATTTTATAAAGCATGACATCAGCATTGTATTGTTGAGAAGATGGTTTGGGGAAAAGGATCTGACATTGATGTAAACTCACTGTGCATTGTAAATTGTACTCCAGGATACTATTTAATTGATGCCAGCAGTAGTTAAGGTCATATTTACACAGTTCCATACACACACATAAGTTAACTGTTGTGAGATTACAACCCCTACATATCTAGGTATGCAATCCAGAAAAAACAATACTTAATTGAAGCACCACCACAGAAATCTGTTTTTATAGTATGAGAGTGCACTGTACAGAGGATGACATCAGTGTGGTGTTGCAGCGAAGATGTTGGAAGAAGGGTGAAACATTATTCTGGACTCACTTTGCAGAATAACATTTACTCCAGGCTAGTAATGTATTGCGGAATGTAGTTGTTAAGGTCATGTTTACACAACTCTATACACACACAGACACACACACACAAGTTGATTAGAACACCCTGCCTATCTATTGATGCAAGCTAGAGGAAGCAGTGCTTAATGCAAGCACCAGTGAAGAAGTCTGACTTTTACACTGTGGCAGTGCAGTATAGATAGGATTAGCATCTCATTTAATGCCAGAGAAGATATTGAGTTATTGAAGGTTTTGCCAAATCCATATTTGTTGATATGATGGAGTGATTGCAATGTTATGATCAATAATACATGCATATCACTGGCTAATGTCATCTATGCCATTATTAATATATACTGCAGAAGACTGAGTGACATTTGCATACCTGTCTTGTGTGTATGAGACACACAGTTGTGAAGCACAGGATGGACAAAGAATCATTCATGGATAATCAGGTTATGATGATTTTCTGTAAATGTTAATGAATGGTGCTGAGACTAGCACTGGTATGTATGTGTGCATGGTCAATGTGGACTGTCAGTACCAAACAATATGTAATTTTCCACTGTCTGAGGGATAATAAATGATGAGTTATGTCTGTCAAGGTTGTATATTATTTGTAAGTGTCAGTACTGCACTGCAGACCCAACTGTCCAGAATGAAGTGGACAATTTCCCACACAGTTCACTGCACTTCATATGAATACATTGAACAATTTCTATTTAATAAAGTAATATCATCCAGTACCAATACTTATTTTTATGCCACATCTGCTTTTAAAGCACAATGCTGAGAAACATATTTGTGCAGACGTTGACAAATTGTTAGCAAATGTGTGATTATACTTTGATGTGTTAAATTTGGACTGTGAAGTGCCAGTGTTTAGTTGTGTTTAGTGGTGCTCCTTACCTCTGCACATATAATAGTCACAGAGGAAATGTTGTGATTCTGATTACATTTACAACATATCTGTTTCATCATAACATGCTGAGCACATATGCCCTGCAAGTTTTGTTATACCTTTTAATGTTAGCTTCAAAGCTCAATTCAGAAATGAAGAGTTTTGCATGCCTTTCCCATTTGTGTGATGGTAAGCATAGCTCTCAACCAGTCAGGGACAAATCTCAACAGAATCAGAAACAAATCCTGAAAAAATCAGGGACAATCAGGGACACTTTTAAAATATTAGTTCTATTAACTTGAGGCATTAACATTATTGGAGAATATGAATTAATATACATTTCCTGAAGTAAAATAAGTGTTTAGTTCTTAATTATTGTCATTATTTATGAAGTATAACTCGCCACCTTTGTCCAAAGGGTACCAGTGTTAAGAGGGATTAAGAGGAACAGAGCTAAAATTTAACTCAAAATCAGGGACGTCCCTGAAAATCAGGGACAGTTGAGAGGTCTGATGGTAAGCTGCGAGCAAACAGATTTCTCTGTTGAAGGAAAAAGTGAAAAACTTTAATACGGTGTGCCTTCTACAAAGCTAACAGGCTTAGCACTGATGAGTAGCAATCAGCACTCTATACAGTACTTGGAGAAAATCCACCTTTTAACCTTGCTTTCCTGTGTCAAAAGGTGTAAACTCTAAGAGCTAAAAGAAAAAGCAAAGCTGAAGTGGCATTAGATTTCAGTATGTAAATCATTTTACAAAGAGTGTCAGAATGTGATTCTTATAGCAACTTTTTATCATGACTTTAAGAATACCTAGTAATGACTATTATACTTATGTTTCCTAGCCAAATTGTGTGAAATAGCTAATGAAATAATCTTTCATGCCTTCTACATATGAGATGTACTTTGTGGGAAATCACAAGCTATCTGGGTGTACAATGTGGTATGAGGTAAACGCTCACAGCATTTTGCAGTAACACGTGAAATGCTATTTAGCATGACACACTAAAGTTGCTTATCGCCAGACCTTGGACAAGTGATGAGGAGTACAACTGATCAAACAGAAGGGACTTAGGGAAATGCATAGACAACTCATTCCCAAGAAAGACAGTTATAAAAACAGGCAGTAAGAGTTTCACCTAATGTTGATTTCAAACCATTGTCAAGATGGAAAATTAAATTTTCAGACTTGATCTTTAACTCTACACCCACCAATACAAACCTGATTCACTAATGTTAAAATCACACCTTTAAAGGGACAGCGATGACTTATTCAGCCAATGGATGATGCAGGCTTTATTTTTCAGCAAAGTAATTTCAGACTGAAAATGCCATAACATGACATTTACATCCATCAGTCTAACGAGTAATCAACAGTACAAAGGGGTGAGAGAGAAGGGTTGGAGACAGAGACTGATAAACCGGAAAGGGTGGTGTTATGGGTCATTAATGCACATCTTTATGGTGTGCCTTCAGTATCCATCAGTCATGCTATGTATCAGAAACTGATGGTTCTGGGATCAAGAACTGCAGGACAGGCAAAACCTGATTAAGACATGAGTAGAATAAGGGTGGGTTAATAATTCTTCCATATGGGCATAGATGTGTTTGCAAATGCTTTTGTTGTAATAGTACTCATAATCTGTTAATGGATAAAAATTAAGATGTATGTTATTAAACACATCATAGAAGTATAACATCACCATAGTAAGTCATGTGACATTTATCTGGAATTGAACCCTTGGTGCTATGGCCAAAAATCAATATTCAGACAAGTGATTTATATCAACACTCCACAGAGGAAGTTGCCCTTTGTTTCATCCAGTAGTCAAAGAACTGTTAGAATAACTACTGGAAAGTATTGCCTTTATTCGATAATGCAAAATGTTTAGACACCTTTGTGCATGGGTAATTAGACTACTGTGGGTGATGGCAACAACTGACTGGGTTTTGCCATAGGACATGAACAGCCATTCACCATCATTCAACACTGGTGCCAGAAGACGACCGAACTCTGCACAAAGACTCAGGACAAAAAGTTAAGGCTTTCTTATGAGACATTTCTGGATATTTGTATTTTGTGTGATTCTATGGGGATGATTGGAAAATGGTAAAATGGGTGGCAAGCAGAGAGGAGGACACAGGGGAAAGAATACACAAATTTGAATGAAGGTAGTGGGAGAGACATAGATATCCACTTCTTCACAACATAAATATATAAATGTAGACACAATTTGCTGAATTTAGATTATAACCACACCAAGAGGAAGCGGGGACAACATAATAATGTTGTAGAGCCAATTGTCCTAAATCAAGTGTGTCAACGAGACACATAGATGAAGTGGAGAGCTATTTATGAATCATTATTTTTTTGTGGAACAGGTGCCCATTTTTACTTTTTTTTTCCATTCAAAAAGGCAGGAATGTTGGGGAAGGTGTTAGGAAGGTCAGGGTCAGGAAGGAAGACTAGGTGAGGAAGCAGGTGCAGACATACAGTACAAACAACACAGATAAGGATGGTGATGGACACAAAATGTTGGGGGACACGATGACTGGGGATAAATAGAGAGCATTGGAGGTGCACCCATGTCAAGCCTGAGAACAGTGAGACTCTAGTCCTCATAGTCTCCTGTCTAAGTTTCCTATGTCAGTGCTTAATGTGCCATCATCTCGGCAATGTGATGAAGCACCATTTCAACACTGCTGATTTGGGCACTGACACCCCTTTCCATGATACCCTTCACCAGCCCTGTCAACTCATGGCAGATGAGAAAATCACCTCCACTAATACTACTCCCAGAAGGTACCAGTGTACCAGCTGTTGGGGCATAGCTACCTAATATGGATGAGGCAGATAGGGCAGGGGTTGTGGAGGCAGCTCTGGGACCTTGGGACCTTGAAGGGATGTGTGTCGGTGCTGCAACCTGTAGAGGGATGGCAGGCTGATCAGCAGTGGTCATGTACCCCTCTATGCTGCATGCTAGTTTTTGTAACCAGAAATTTATGGCAACAGATTACTTTAAGCCACATATAACATCACTCCCCCTCAAAAAAAAAAAAAAAAAAAACAGAGAGAAATGGGTGGGATGAGACAAAAAATAGTGAGAATTAGATCCATGGCATATCACATGAGTATATTATTTCAGAAAATACACAGTTATGATTATCCAGTCTACATACCTTTACCACATACAGGTATGATGGGAAGGTCTTACTATGTTGTACCATTAATCAATTGCACTGCTACAATATCAGAGATAAAACTATTTATTACGGTATTGACATATTGCATACAATTTCAGTACTTATTAGGGTTACAGTAAGACCCAATGCATATGTTAACTTTCTAAGGCAATTTGACTTCTCATAGTTCACCTCATGGTTCTCTGCAATGTCTTCAGCAGCTGTACAACAGAGAAGTAGATAAGGAGAGACATGAAAGGATACTGAATAACAGTGATAGCTGTGTTCAGCATTCTGTAGCATTTAATACTGATGGGTCAGTATGCTTACAGAATTGTGGGATGTCAGCAGTCCTAAACTCATCCTCCCATCGGCTAAGAAGGTACTTCTTATGCCATTTCAGGTCATTATAATGGTAACAACAATTACCTCTAGTGGGTGAGATGACAGTTACACTGGAGACAGATTTGCCTACTGTGTTCCAAGCCTCAGTGTTATACTGAGACCCAGTATAGTCCTCCTGTAGCAACCTCCAGCTGTAGCACTTCATGAGAAATGCCACAAATATCCTGGACTCCTCAGCACCACATCTTTGTAAATTTAGTGCCATCATCTCCCACACCAGCCATGCCTGCAGAAGTCAAGCAGCAGCTTTAAGTATGAACTGTTTCCAGATTACAATTTTGTGTTTAGCACCTACTGCACAAACATGCACAACCCATACCAAATGAATCTGTGTGATGGTAAGCACACACAGGAATTTGAAAACAAAGTGGAAGGTATTCTATCAAACAGCAAAAAAATGTGTGAAACTTGACAGTGAGATTTGCCATATGTGATGCTGTACATATTCACATGCTTTTTTCAGATGGTCAACCCTGACAGCCTCAAGGTCTTGCCATTTTATCCTTTGTGTTTTGGATGTTAAATAGGGTGGCATGTCACATAACTTTCTGGAATTACACACTGTAAAAATTGAGTTGACAAATGTGGGCCTCAATCCTAAGGAAGAAAATAAATGCATGATTTCAATGAGGGTGATTATTTGTCAGTGCTACAAAAGATTTTCTTTGCAATCATGTTCATTACAGGTAAACTGAATTCAGTTTGTTTTTCTTTCAGCTTTTCCCGGTTAGGGGTCGCCACAGCGAAACTCCGGTCCGCTAATGATTGGCAGTCTATTTTTATGGTGCTGAGGTGCCAGCCTGATGCCCAACCTTTAACGAAGGCACGCCTATTCACACATATCTTTCAAATGCCACTCGACTGTGGGGAGGACATGCCGACTCCACACAGAAGATGCTCCAGCTGAGAATCGAACAGGAAAAACTCTTGCTGTGAGGTGACAACGCTACCGTGTACCACCTCGGCTTAGGTAAACTTAACTCAGTATGAAAGGAAATTTACTCTACATAGACATGTATGTATGTGACTTTAGGAAGTCCTGTGAAATGTATTCCCATGAAAGAGATGAATAGACTTTCAGTAGCAGAATAATATAGGCTGGCATATTGTACATACATACTTCACTACACATACTGTTCTAAACACAGAGTTGGCTATTATGTGAGGAGAAAAGATAATTTTAGCTTAAGTATTCTGCCCATCATAGATATGAAATCCATTTGTATTCCATTATCCATAACATCCTGCATAAACAGTTACACACACACATTCAATTGTGTTTCATAACTAAATCAATGACATATGGTACTTACAAGAATTAATTTATGAAAGCATAGATGAGACATGCATTGCAATAAACATAATTTTGATAGCCATTTGTATGTAGTGTTGCCATAATAAACATAGTGCTATTAGAAATTACATTCTGACAACCTCTGTAAAAATAAGTGTTATCTGAATCTGAACCCTGGATCACCTGTGCTCTGTCTCTAAAGTTAGTGTACTTACACCTTGAGCAACAGACACAGTTACAGAGCAGGTGGATGTTCTCCACTCAGTACTGTCAAGAGTGCTGATATCCACACATTAGTGATAGGCCTGTTTGTGCTACAGAAGGCTGCCCAAATAACACGACGTTTGGCAGCGAGTAAGTGCACAAGGTAAGTAACAAAGAAAAAGCATATGGAGTTATGATGAAAGTGATTCCTACATCTGGAGTAATAATTTCCACAGTCCCTTCACACTGTATGGATTTGAACCCCAGAGAAAAGTTAAGGAGCCAAATTCACTACATTTACAGCTTCTACCACAGAAACAGGTATAAAAAATATGCACATCATCACTTGCTCATTAGAAATACTGCACATCAATACCATTGGGAGGGTAGCCTAATGGTTAAGGTGTTTGCCTTACAAGCACAAGGTGCAGGGTTTGAATCTCACAAGGGATAATTGGCTAGGCTTAAAATGGCTCGCAAGGGCGGTTAGCCTAGTACTAACCTATGAGCTAATGAAAATTACAGAAATTATATTGTTCAGTTTCTTTCAGGTTTGATCCCTATTTGTGCTCTTTCAAGCAGTGCTGAAATTACACAGGCAAAAGAACATACAATAATTTATATTCCAAATCACAAGCTGCATTTTGGCATCTGCTGCAAACGTGCCAAGCAGCATGTGGAATCAAACCATGCATCCTCTTTCCTGTTTATTTAAAAGTGAATCCTTTCATTTAGCCTACAAGCTACTATAATACTTAGATGCAATGTAGAATTTATTCTGGCACTGCTGTTGAGAGTGCTGTCGCAAAGTGCATCTGAGACGTTGTGAATGTGCCACTGATGGCAGGACAAGTTACATTTCTCAGTATTTTTGCTTGGACTGGGGACTCTCGTTCTCTGCTTCAAAATGCAGCCAGTCTTCAGTGTGCTTTGCCAAAAAACATGCAACTGAGGAGCAATAAAAAAGACAAAAAAATGAATAAAAAAATAACCCAGTATTAACAAATGCTGGAACAATGTTAGAAAGGCAGGATTGTGAAGTTTATTTGACATGTGTGTGTGTGTTACAAGCTAATCATATACTCAGAAAGTATGCATTAACTCTGCCAGACTACACACTATCTGGAGTTGAACCATCAACTCAGTGCAATAACAACACAGTCTGTTGTGTTCTTGTCCCTCTTTGCCACCAGTACAAGGCCAGAAATTCTTCCTTTCTCATTTGCCTGAATAAGTTTAAGTCAATGGGATATTGGTAAATAATTTACACTGATAGTAGCCCACACCATTTTAATGTCAGGTTTCCAACACTGGCAGAATTTCTTCTCTTTATTTTTTTAGCATACCCCCCCCCCACACACACACACACACACACACACACACACACTTTCAACTTAACTACAGAAATGCAATGTCACAGTCATTTATTTGCATCTTTGTTTCAATGTGTGCTATAACTGATCAGCATTTCAGACATATTTTAAGCAGAGGATGGAGAGTGTGTTCTTAGTACAAGGATTTCAGTGTTTAAGGTGGTTCTCATAGGCCTAGGCCTCAAGGTCCTTTCTCCTTTTAACTGTGAGTCTACTCTGCATGATACAAACACTTCAGGGAGAGCAGTCTCTTCAGTATTGCTTGCTGTTGTAGTCAGAGCAATTAAAAGCGGTTGCAAGCCATTAGCAGCTAAAAATTGTGATTGCTCCTCTCTGCAGTCCTAGGGTATGTGCATTCAACCATGTGGCTATATATGCCTTGTTTACATCCCCTACACCAAATGATTTTTTTGGTATTCAGGAATACCAATGATTACACTTTATTTGCATCTTCACAGTGCTTAGAGTGCTGACTCTACACTATACAAAGGCAATGGTATAGCTGTGGAAGGTGAAGGGAGAGATTGACTGGATGGAGACAGAGCATTGGAGGAGATTGTTCTACAAATCACTGCACTATTTCATAAGTTATGTTTGTCCTCACACGAACTGATTTTTGTTGTTTTGTATTATAAATCTATTATCAGAAGATTTCATTCACATAAAATCCAATAAAAAATTAAAAGAAAAAGAAAAAATAATTTTGCAATGTATGCAATTTTAAAATCTTGCTGGTGCTATACTGCACATATGGCAGTTCTTGCTGTGCTGTTCATGTTGGTATGGTTACTTCAACGTATTGTACTATCATTTGTGATTGTGTAACTGCCTCAACCATGTGGCTGACTCATTGGATAGGTTGAGTGACACACTGGATTGTGCAGTATCTGTGATGAAAAGTCTGTTGGAGTTGAGCCAGCATCCACATATTTTTGTTGTCACCTTTGATTTACTGTGCCCCACCCCCAACCTCATACTGGGAAAATGATGATGATGTAGCATGGGTTTTGTTAATTTGGATTTAACTTAGGGTATCATATATGTTTGATGCACATAGTGGATAGGTGCAAGACTGACAGTAAGCAGGTAGCCTATCTTCTTACATATTTGTTCATATACAAAGGGTTCCACACTTACCTTGACATTACTGCAGTAATGAGTCATGTGCTTTGCGGTTGTTTCTTTCTGATGCTATCCGTAAACAGATATTACATAGCTAAGTAATGTTTGTGGACACTGGATGGCATCACTTTTAATATTTGTCTGTGCTTAGGTTGCTACGTGTATTCCTTTTCTAGTGACTGTGAGTGCTATCATCTCTCTTAGCTGCTGAGTGCGTGCGCTGTCTTTTCAGTATTGGGTGATAAGTGTTTGTGCTATGCTTTGCCTCTTAGCCACAGCAAGGGCTTATTGTGCACACCTATGTCTGCTGGCTCCCTTTGCAGCTGGATGTTCTCCCTCAGAATCCATGTCTGTATGTGCTGGAGGTGTTGACCTTGTCTGTGGTCCAAGAATATATGGTCCAGGCCCTTGCTGACCTTGCTGCAGCTGTTCCCTCACAATGATATTGTATAACATGGCACTGACTCTTATAATTTCTGTACAGGCGCCTGGATCGTACTGCACGGCACACCCCAACATGTCTAGACAGTGGAACTGTGATTTCAGCATGCCAAACACATGCTCTATGATGTTTCTAGTTAGAGCATGGCATTGTTGTATCCTTCTTCTGTGGGTGTGTGGGCATTTCTGATGGTTGTCATGAGCCATGGTTCCAGTGCATAACCTGCATATTCTTCTCAATTGTACAGATTTTTGCAGAATGCCCAGATTTTGCCTCATATTTTGGTACATTTTTCATAAAATTGTGGTTTGCTTGCAAATCATTGGCAAATTATTGATTATTTTAGTCAGAATATAATGACAAACATTTGAGTTTCAGACTTCATATCCTTCAGAAAATTCATGCTAATGCAAAACCTATTATTCTATCTGCTTTCTAAGCTTGTAACAGCAATATTTAAAAATTGTTCCTATTTTGGGCCTTTGTTCCCCCATTTTTATGGCTTTGTCTAGATTTCTTGCTTTAAGAGGTTGAGAGGTATGAATTACCTGTGTCACCCAGTAGATGGCCTTGTGGAGCATCACACCTAGCAAGCCTTGTGCATGCCATATGTGTGAGTCATGGTGTCTGCCTAGGTTGCTTGAGCAGACATTAAGGAAGATTCCTCAGGGATTACAGACAATCTGGTAGATGACTAAGTGGAACCACGTCCTGTTGATGTATGGCCTTTCCTGTTCACTTGATGGGACTTTTATTTTTGTTTAAGTGCTGTCTATAGCCCCAAGACTTCTGGGGAGTGTACTACAGTATAGAATTCCTGCATTGTTCTTGCTCTCTCCTCGATGTGTGTGGAAAATAGATATACCCTCTTGTATGTTGTAGCATAGCATTAAGATATTGGTGAAATATTCCGGAAGCTGATACCTTTGACACCCCTGGTTTATCGCATGTGGGTGTCCGGAATGTGCAAGTCCAAGGCAAGCACATTGGTGAAGTGTAGAATGGTAAAAAATCCAAAACGAAAAACAGCAAACCAGTCTTCACAAACACAAGCAAATTTAATGTTGAACAAAGCTTTCAGACAAGATAGTCCTTCATCAGTGTTTTCAAAAACAGTTGATTCTCACTCCCATTAAATACACATTTCAAAATAAACATATGACACAGCCAACCTATCATCATGAAACATCCAATCAAACATTTAAATGAGCTCTACCATTCCTATTTAAAAGCAAATGGTCACATCATAAACTAATATAAAATACTTCATAAGAAATATATATATATATATATATATATATATATATATATATATATATATATATATATATATATGTAATACTTCATAGAAAAATATGTTATAAATATATATATATATATATATACTATTTACTAATAAAAATTAAAAAACATACATTTAAATACAAAAACATATTCATATATAAAAACGTTTTATAAACCAAAATATGCATCATCATGTAATTTTTTGTTGTTTCTTTTTCAATACTGGTTTAAATGTGACCTCTTTATTCAAGCCCGGATGGTCATCTGCCTGCATATGTAGAATCCACTCAAATTATTTCATATCCAGTGCATTAATAATATCCCCTCTCCTGATACTAGGTCTTATATATTCAATAACCCTAAACACAAACTGATGTGACACACCCTGATCCTGTATGTGTTTAGCTAAAGAATTAGTTAAAATTTTTCTACGTATATCGGATTTGTGCTCTACAATCCTATCACATAGTCTTCTAGATGATTTACCCACGTAGAATGCACATATGTTACAAGTTGCTAAGTAGACCACCAAAGTTGTATTACGTGTGGCCATACAGTTAAACACATATTTCCTATTACTAACAGGGTGCACAGATTCATTTGATTGACATATATTTATACAACATGAACAGTTATGACATGGGACAGTTCCTTTTGTCCTAAATTCCAAGTTTCTATGTCTATTCAAAGAAAAATCCCTATAACATAAACACTGTTTCAAGCTGTTGCAATTTTTATAGCTAAATAAAGGTACATTAGGTAGCCACTTTTCATGACCCGGGATAGATTTAAGCATATCCCAATTCTCCTTAATTATACCTTCAATATTTTCAGTAGCTCTACTATATACCCTTGTGTATCTTAACTGTTGTGCCTTACTAGGTACCTCATTACCATAAGTATTAGGGATTTGTTCTGAGAAAAAAGGTTTGGCTTGTTTTTCTCTAAGTGTCATGACGTCTTCCCTGATATTAAATAGTACATTAGCATCATAACCTCTCATTATAAAATCATTAATCATTTCATCCATTTGTTTAACACATGAGTTTATTCTTGTGTTAAGTCTACTGGCCCTCATGTATTGACTCTTAGTAACTCCCTTATAAACATGTTTAGCATGTATCAGTCTACTTTGCAGTCCATGCTATGTTAAACGGGTCTGAACCTTGGACGAGGTCTATCAGGAGCATCAACAGCATGGATTTGAGCATGTTGCACATACACATGCAAGAGAGCAGCAGCAACCCCTAACATTGTTTTTTTTTCCCTAAATATCACTGCATTCCAATAGGTCTTGGTCTTCATGGCAAAAGGCTACACCATCTGTACATTGTTACTTTGTAGCTTCCTGAATGCCTCCACCATCGGCATGTAATTCAGCTGCTTATGCTTTTATTAGTATACTGTGCTGTTTATCTTTGTTTAGTGGCGCTACACACTGTAAACAAAATCGCAAGCTATCTTGTACACATCATGGTGTGACGCACACATGACAGCACAATGGATATTAGCCATTCATGAATCCAGCCCATAAGACATGCAACAGTTTGTAAGTCACTTGTTTTTTGAAGTATTAAGTGCATATGGAAATATTGCTTTTTTCATAATTACGAACAATTACCAATATTTCTGCTACAGTGTGATATTAACAAAATGTAAAAATGTATCTGGAGTCAGTGCATGCACTGAAGTACTCAACTGCCTCTGTGAGGGTGTTCCTTTTAGTGCATCAGGCTACTACATAGCACACTATCCACAGATCTGGGTGAGTAGACATTGACTACTTCACTTCCATTACCCCTGTAGTTGGCTTTATCAGCAAGTGGACCACTATCTGAACCTGAATCATCTGGATCATATGCAGAGTTAAATTCACTTTCTCCATGGAGCTGATATTCTGCTATCTATTTGTCAGAATATGAAAACGAAAACTGTCTCAGAGTAAATCTTTAAATATGGGCAAACAGACTACAAGTGGTCCAGTTTATACATCAGAACAGGACACATATATAGACAGCACATACAGTATTTCCAAGGCTTGAATAGATAATAAAGACTGAACAGTTATTAAAAGTATTGATTTCAAGGTATAGGGTCCTGGTTTAGTACAGAACAGTGCCATGCTGGTGTAAATGTAAAGTTAATTATATAATATGTATGTATATAATGCGCAATTTTCTTATAATATGGTTTATTTATTTAATTAATGTCTGTTGTTCCTCTCTTGCTGTCTAACATCACTCATGTCACACATCCCCTCCCTGATCTCCTAGCTGAGACCTCCCATAGTAACTGTGCAGCTTTCTTCTTAGAGCCTTGCAGGCTGTGCGGGCACTGTGTATTTCCAAGGAGCAGCATAAGCAGAGATTAGTGCGTCTTGGTAAGACAATATAATAACCTAACTACTGATCCAGCTAGTACCCAGTGTGCATTAAAGTGACTGCAGTACTTGACTGAGCACAATTTGTCTTTGTTTTCCTCTTACTTTCTGGTGGGCCTGAAACCTCCGTTTCCACCATGTGCTGAGGTTTTTACAAGTTATCATTTCCCTCCTCTAGCATTGCTAAGCTGGCAAAATGGCACTCATTTCCACTGTCTCTAGTTGAAACTTCATGGATCAGCTCTGCTAATCAAAATGCTATTTTGTAAAAA
>NC_056732.1:275349520-275422020 GCF_019279795.1 Protopterus annectens
CAGCAGCATAACAAACTGCATGACAACACACTTTGGAAGTGTCCATGATGATGTCATATGGAGCGAAAGTGGACTGAGGGCTGCATTCCAGCAAGGTGAAATACCTGAGGGGCCATTACAAGGTAAGTACAGGAACCTTGGAATATAAGCTAAGAATCCCCCTCCCAACAATATCCATATTGACCAAATGTGTTTTTATTTCTCACAACGGATGAATGTGGTTATCCATTTGAGCTGTGTCTAATGACACCATACTGTGACCCATCCAACCCTGCATAGGAGGTCTACAATAGAGCTCACACAACAACCAGAAATACCATAGAGCAGGTGGTTGGCATACTGAAAGATAGGTTCAGATGTCTGGAAACATCTGGCAGTGCACTGCAATACACACTTGTAAAGACAGCACAGATGATAATGGTGTGTGCCATGCTGCACAACATGCTAACTAGAGCACATGGCAGTTTTCCAGCTGCAGATGTGTGTGAACTACCCAAAAACTCAGCTGTCTGAAGAGTACATCCTACAGCTATCACAGGAGGAACAGGAGGACATAGGGAGAAGAAGACACAGATGTAGGAAAGACCCAGGCAACATGGCAGCATTGGACCCACAACTTTAAGTCATGACAAACCACACATGCCTGAGTACACAGATTAAACATTGACAATCAGGTATTGCCCCATCACAGCAGTACAGAATGCATCTTAGGTTCATAGGTTCATAGGTAGGTACTAGGTTATCTGCCCGAGGGCATTTATAAGCCTAGCCAGAGTGGGTCAACTTTCGTTGCTCCATTGATTAACTAACTGAGTCTCTGTCAAGAAGAGCCAATGAAATGATCCCATGGGTGTATTTTCTGTTACCCATCCACTCGTCAAGGTTTCTCTTGAAGAGTGTTAGTGAAGGGCTCTGCCTAATGTAGTTAGGAATGTTGTTCCAAAGCATGGGGAGTCTCTGTGACAGGAATCTATCCTTCCAGCATGTTCTATTTATTGCTGTGGCGAGGTTTAGCTTACTAGAGTGAGTGGCTCGCAGTGACTTGGATTTCTTTAGGTGGAGCATGTCCATCAATTCTGAGTTGGACATGGCTTTGTAAGTCAGGCAGAAATCACCTCTGAGTAAGCGATATGCCACTGAGTACGGCTGGAGTTTTTCCAGTCAGGCTGCATAGGACATATGTTTGAGACTAGTAATCCTCTTGGTGAGGTACTTTTGTGGTCTTTTCAGTTATTGGAAGTGTCTTGTGAGGCACATCCCAAATGGGGCATTGTACTCTGTGATGAGTCTGATGAATGACAAGTAGAGGGGCACTATAACCTCTTTATTTCTAGATGCGAACCCTTTAGTAATTAGATGGGCTACATAGAAGGATTTCCTAACTACTTTGGCAATAAGATTGTCAAAGGAGAGATTACTCTCTTATTACCTCTTCTGTATTAAGGGGGCTGCCACCTCTGTAGTAATTCATGGGTGTTTTGTTTTTCCCAAATGGGATGACTATGCATTTTTGGCATTTAGCTTGAGACCGTGACTTTGACACCAGGTGTCCGTGTCAGTAAGGCCTTTTTGGAGAATGTCCTTGTCAGCCGGAGAGTCAATTATGGTTCCCAGTTTGCAGTCATTGGTGAACTTGGTTAGCCATAGTCCTCCTGTGTTTGCCTGTACTTCTGAGAAGTATATGCCGAACACTAGGGGTCCCAGGACCAAGCCTTGTGGGACTGGAGCTGGCTATTCTTACCGTATGAGTTCTGTCTGTAAGCCAGCTGGCAACCCATCTCGTGACGTAGGGGTTTATGTTCAGGCTAGTGAGTTTTTCTATAATTCCAGAGTGGGGAATGGTGTCAAAAGCCTTGGCGAGGTCAAGGTAGGCTGTGTGAACTACCTTCCCCTCATCTATGGCCTTGGTGACTGTCTCAAAGAAGTCAACCAGGTTTAGTAGGTATGATCTGCCCTTAACAAAGCTGAACTGAGTTGGTTCAAGTGTTTGGAGGTTCCCAATGTCTTTGTTAATGAGTTCCATGATGATGCGTTCCATAACCTTGTAGACCATGCTAGTCAGGCTTATGGGGTGATAGTTACCAGGGTCAGTTGTGGCCCCTCATTTGTGGAGCAGAATAAACGTTGCTGTGCTCCATTCTATGGGCATGTAGCCTGTGGAGAGGCTGAGGTTGAACAGTGTGTTTCGGTGGGGGTTAATTCATTCTGTAGTTTGTGCAAGACGCAGCCTGGGACACCATCTGGCCCCATTGATGCTGTGCTTTTGACTTTTGAAAGGTCTGTTTTCACTTGTGTGTCTGTGATTTCCAGGACACTACCCTTTTCCAGTATTGTTGTGGGCCCCTTTGGGGGTGAGAGTGGGGTGAAGTTTGCATTGAATCTATCTGCCAGGATGTTGGCAATATCAGTGGGTTCAGTATATTTTGTGCTATTTTGCACTAGCTCAGAGCATATCTGCGAGTTGCCACTTAGATTCTTGACATAGCTAAAGAAGGCTTTGTGGTTATCTTTCAAATCCTTGGCTATTTTACTTTCGAAGTTAGCCTTGGAGGACTTTATGAGGGACCTTACTTTCTTACTGATATTGATCAGGGATATCTTTCTTTCTTGGGATTTGCTTTTTTCTGAACAAGTTTCCTCCTTCTATTGTATAGCCTGTTTATGGCAGGGGTCCACCAGACTGGTTTCCTTCTCTTAGGGGAGTGAGTCTTGGTTTTGCTAGGGATGGCATGATCCATGCATCCTTGTAGGTGCTCATAGAGTGCATTTGTAAAGGTTCCTGCATCTTGGACAGTTATCCTTTAGCGTGGGGGCTGTGAAACTTACCACCTCTGTCTTAAGTAAGGTGAAGTTTGCTATAGAAAAGTTTTTCACTGTGGTTTCCTTGGTTGGAGGTGGTGGTGTGGTGTGGACATCCAGAGTGATTAGTTTATGGTCTGATCTAACCAGTGACAGATTGACCTCTGGTGTGGAACACCTGTCACTCATGTTGGTGATGACCAGGTCCAATATGTTTTTACCTCTGGTAGGGGAGTTTACCAGCTGATCCAGGGCATTTGAGTTGATATATTCCAGGAAGTGCAGACCTGGGAGTTTGTACTTGAGTAGTTTTCCCAGTTAACGGTAGGGTAATTGAAATCGCCCAATATCAGGGTGTTTGGTAGGACATTCATGTTTTCCAGTGTCTCCAGAAAGGTGGAGTGGTGGTCCAGGGTCATGGAGGGTGATCTGCAGCAGGCCACAATTTGCATTGCAGATTTGCCTGATGTTAGTTGCACATGGATGATCTCAGAGGTATCATGCTGCACCACTAACCTGGAGGTGTAGGTCCATGTTCTGTGGCCGAAATGTGTGGTATGAGTTGTAGTCCGGTAGTGCTGGGGTACTCTGTGGAGCCTTGAACCAGGTCTCATTTACTGCACAGATGTCGACGTTCTCCATACCGAGGAGTACTTCGTGCACATGCATTTTGAGATTTAAACTCCTGTCGTTGAGTAGCATAACCCTCATTTTTTTATTTGTGCTGTTTATGAAGTTGGGTTTGACTTTTGAGCCTTGCCTAAAAAAGGCACTATGGGGGCAGCAAGAGCCTTGGCCAGTATTCGAAAGCCTAGGGGTTACAGGTGCAAGCCGTCTCTTGTGAAGCAACGAGGCCTGTTAAGCATGTCATCCCAGGCTGACAGACACTGGATCCCCTTTGAATGACACCAGAAGCTTAGCCGATTGTTGAAATTGATCATTTTTTCTTTATACTGCGGTATCATTCTTGGTGAGGGCAGGATGCTACTCAGGGTCAGGGTCATACCCGCCTGGGCTACATGATAAGAGAGCTCTTCCATGTCTCTTTTCATGTAGTCCAGGGAGGTACATCTCAGGTCATTCACACCAACATGAGTCATATTTGTATTTGTTCTGGAGTGACCTGAGTGCTTGTGTTACGTGGCGGATTCTGGCTCCCGACAAGCAGCTAATAGTAACCTTTTCCTTGTCCAGCCTAGTGAGTGGGGCATCAGTGTGCCTGACTATAGCGTCACCTATTACTAGTGTGTTAGGTATGTTATTTCACCTTAAGGGCTGTGATTGTGCGGCATACTAATTTTGTGTTTTATGTATTGTCTGGTTTGTGATGGGAGGTACAGGTTTTTTGGGTGTCTGCTTTGGAGGTCTGTGATGCTTTTGCAGGTTTTTATTTAGAGCCTCCGAGTATGATTTTGTGTATTTATGTGTATTTTTTGCCAGTGCTGGTTTAGTATGTCTATGTGAGGCTGGAGGTGTTGTGCAGGTGTTAACCTTCTCCTCATGACTACCTGTTCCAGTCTTGGGTGGAGAGAGCTTAGCCTCCAATTTAGCTATATAATTGCATCTCACACATATGTTAATGTTATGTGGCAGGAGAAGAGGGTTGTCTGTGTACATGAGGCAGTTGTAACATTGCCTTAGGATACCCAGGTTCACCAGTTGGACTGGAGATTATACCTGAAATTGCCCTTTGGTCATGCCTGAATAGTAGGGTGAACTGCTTAGTCGCTTGGTTGGTGAGGGGTGAATAATGAGCCTTGCCCTTCTGGGCAATCAAGTGTTGGGGTATATTAGAGCTTGCTATTAGGTCTGAGCAAGTGCTGGACTACTGGTGATTACCAATAGATATACACACTAAGCATCAGACATAACACCATAATCATAATTTATAACATTATGAACATCTGCAAATCTGTCACAATAGGGATCATCAACTCAGGGCACATCTGACACAGGTATGCATACAGACTCAGCTTTCTGTATCAGTGTATGGCAAAAAATAAGGGACACACACTGGTGCCACACATTTCTATCTCTACACTATAATAACATGAGAAAAGTGAAACAACACAAGACAATGCAGAATTTTTAATATCACAAGGCAAATATATCACAGTACACTATGGATAAAGTAATGTAATATGTGGAGTTAGCTATGATTATTAAACTGTTTGACTCACTCTAACACAGTCTAGGGTAACATCGCTGATGTCTCATATCACAGTCTGTTCTTCCCCTACCACATACAGAAACACTTGGCCCAGTTTGCTCCACAGAAGAGACTGATGGGGTGACAATACCATGTACACGTTAAGGAGCATGACTGTGACTTGCCTGTCTGGTTATGACTGGCAGGATCATAGCAGATTGTCCAGTAGTGGTAGTGTGTGGACTTTGGAGTATAGGCACTGTTGCTCAATGTGCAAGTTTGTTTCGGCTGAGAGGTGGCCTGCCCCTCTCATGTTGCAAATGGCTGAGCACAGTCAGGGCACACAGAATCCTGCTTGTACCACAGCACTGCTGTGGTACTGTAGAGGCCAGGGTTTCTACTGACAATGCCACAGCTAACATATTTTCACTATGAGCAGCCAATGATGCCATTACCCTACCGTGTCTATGTTCCTGTCCTTCAGGCAGCACACACAGCTAATGTGTAACAGGATCTGTGGCATGATCAGGTGCACAGATGTCTGATCCATGACATTGCTAGGAAAATCAATTTGCCTGTAGGAGTAGGGGGACACCATCTGACACCTAGCCATGCTATGCCTATGTCTACTGCAACATCCAGTATTGAAGTATTGTGGCAAACTGTCTACATTAGCATCAGTCTCAACTTGGGTCTGTGGTTTATCAGCCTCATCCTGTTCACCATCCAATGTCTGCTCATCTGAGGCTACAGCTGCATCAACATCACTGTCACCATTTGGCCGGACTGTATCACAACATCATTGTCCTGTGTGCTGGGAACCATGCTACCATATTGAGGCACTTCGGACCCCACATCATGATCACTGGATGAGCTAATGGAGGATACAGACAGCTGATGTACTAAAAGAATAGACAGATGACAGAGATCGGGACAACATGTTTACATCACATTTACATATTACATATTAACATTGTTATCTGCAAGTTTAGTGCTGATATCGGCCTAATGCACCAAAATCTGCAAGCTTTATCGAATCTGGTCCCGAAAAGATCATAGTTCTTTGAAACAATCTATTCTGGCTTAAATTTATTAAAATATATAAATGAAGAAGAAAAGCTACTGCTGGAAATACAAGCAAAACTGTCTGCACACTTTCCGGAGTAGTACATTAGGAACAATATTAATCTACCTGCTTGTAGGTAGTTAAGCAACCAGTATGTGACTTTGAAAATATTGAATCTAATTTAAACAGCACTGGCAACTTGCCTTTCTTGAATGGCTTCACTGTAACATACCTTGAGAAAAGTGGCTGGTTTTGAAAGATGTTTCAAAAATGTAGTGGTTGCAAAACCACTGAGTAAAGGGAAGCATTGTCACCATGCCTAATTTTGGTTTCAAGTGCATGTGCCACAATTTTTTAAGTAAAATAAATGAATATGTGCATAAGAGGGAGAATCCTGTAGGCCAAGTCAAGGAAAATCAATATAAAGCACTAGGGTAGATATGCTAGCCTGCACATTCCACCTCGGCAAGTCATCAACAAGTTAATTTTGAGGGCTCTGAATCCTGCTTTGCTATGCACTAGCAAAACACATAAGAACATCATGGCACCTCTGATAGGTTCACTATTTCACAAGCTAGTGGTCTCTTGCAGAGGACTGATCTTCTAACTTTTACATTTTTACAACCAAAGGTATAGCCATTGCCATCGTATTTGAAAGACTCTTAATATCACCTGAAGGCATGTAATGACTTTGTTTAGGAACAGAACTCTTTATTTTGTTTTACCTTGGACACCCGTAGCATTTATATAGCCATTCAATATTACGGGAGTACAGAGGACTTGCAATATCCTTTCAGTAAATCAGATGCTATTTTGTATATTTCTCAACTTACTTTTTTTTTACTTCAACAAAAATCTATTTTATATTGATGGGCAGTGTTATTTGCAGAAATCAAGCGTGAGTATGAGGGAAAATGTTTCCCATTGCTATGGAAATCTTTTCACTGTTATTTTGAGCCCATATGCATGTACAATTATGCATATTTTGTTCAAAATGTGGTGTTACACATACATTACTCTTTACCTTTTCTGGAGACATGAGAAAATTTGATGTGTTTTGAACCCAAATTCAGACAATCCCTGGGACTGTTCAGTTCTACAGCACATCGAATATTTGCATCTTCCTTTGATATCATGTTAACAGCATTAAGTCATCCAATCAAGACTTCTGGATATAGTAAACAATTGGAAGGCAATACTTTCCTAACAATCTGCAGTGCTCACCATAGACAATTCAACAGCTCCTCTGAGAAGGCTACCTTTGAGCTTATAGTAGCTATTTAGATAGAACTAAGCATTATAAAGTGGACCAAGATATTATGAGCAAGTGTGGATTGTGGTGATGATCAAGTGATCCTGAGTAACACATATAATAGGGCTAGATTCAAATCAGTGACAGTTTAATGAAAATTCTCTATAGAAACCCACTCATTTTGCCTTCAGATTTAGAAAATATATACTTTTGTATGCTCAAAATGGTAATAAAGTAGTGATAATAATTCAAAAAAAGCTTTGGCAAGTACTACTCAAAGACGACGTGTTGAGGGTAACAATAAAACATGAAAGTATCCCATATGTATTCAAACAGCCTGCCAGAATACTTGGAGATCTCTGTGACATTTTCATTCTACCACTAATGTGACAACATGAGTTTTCCATATTGTTGCTGCTTAGAATGCTTGCATGAGCTTAGTAGTATCAGCCATAATACTAAACGACAAGCTTTAAGACCCATTCAGACAAAGCAGTGAAGCACTTCATAGAGTATATTATCCTTAAACAAAATTTTACATTGGGAATTCAAAAAGAGAAGTCAGAGTTAGGATTTTGGAGCCAGATTGATAATATTGCCACCCCATTCCTGTACACTTCAGGCTTGAACATGATTCGTTGTTTTTTGACTCCACACCTTTTCAGCTACTGATCTTGGTAAAATTATGCCATATTCCTTATAATAGATTCACATCCACATTTAAGGGTCGCTGTTGATCTTGGTAAAATTTTGCTATTTTCCTTTTGATAGGTTCACATCCACATTCAAGGGTGACAGTCAGGAGGCAGGCATCTTATGTGCAACAAAATATGGGAATTTTTAAATTTGCAAGGGATAGGAAACAGTATCTATTGCAGAGTATCTGCATAACGTTGCACACATTACCACACATTGTGACACACCTTCTACAAACACCTTAGTACTGATCATAAGCTAGCCTGCTTAGTTGACAAGATTTATCTACCAGCATCCTACAGAATATTTCCACATTCAAGAACTGTCCTAATATTAAGAACATTTTAGAAAGAATGAAAGAGACAGTTATTTCTGCCGTCCCAATGACAAACAAGTGTGGATGTTGCCTTCAATGTTCCTTCATGAATTTGCAGGTGAGGGTCCTTTATTTGACTCCATGCCCCATTGGATTGTGCAGGGCAAATATGATTGTTCGTCTGAAAGGGTGGTTTACCTGGCCTGGTATGCCTCCTGTCCAGCATATTACATCAGAAAAAACAATAATTCCCTCATTAAAAGAATGTATCAGCACAAGTACAGTATTATGAAAAGGGACAACAAAAGTTTCTTGGTAGGGCATTCATTTATTTGTGAAATTTTTAATAAGTTCAATTTTTGTGTACTGAAGCAAGTCAAATGTAATTTTGCTAGGGACTGGAAAACTTTCTTCTGCATAGGGAGATGATTTGACAGTTGCGACTTAACTCAACCAACTTTCCTGGTTTAAACAATGTTACTAGCATTACCAGTGAACTGAAAATTAGAGCAACCAGAATTTAAAAAAAAATTGTAAGATTACTGTTTCTTCCTTTTTTATAAGTAGTGGTTGCCTTATTTTTTCTTAATTAATAGTTTTAAACATACACACATTTTCTACAAATTGATTGATTTGAGATCTTATTATAATGTGTTTATTACTGGTTCCTTTTTTGTAGGTGTGTTAATTTAAGGTTTTTTATTGGATAGTTGTCATCCAATTCATTCAATGGTTCTGATAATATCGCTTCACAAGGAAAGCATTTAATCTTGATTTTTAAGTTTGTTATATACTATTCATTATTAAACTTCCTGGTATTGAGTTTTGAGCTTTCCTGGTTGTTTTTTGTTTTTACATTTTCCACATGACTGTTGAAAGATGGCCCAAACTAACCTGTATGTAATAGCAATGGCAGAATTGCAGGACAGAAAACATGTAGAGAACATTTGTCTTGACTTCAGTGAAGTATATTCTGAGCAGGAGAGGTCCCAGTACAGATCCCTGTGGTACACCAGTAGTAACAGGCCTCTTGGTAGATGTAGATTTTCCCACCTAACTTCATGTATCTCATCTATGACCTATATGACTATCCATCAGGTGACACAGGAATTTATGCTTAAATTTCTGAACTTGTTGAAAATGCCTTCTTGAAGTATTGTGTCAAATGCTTAGAACACCTTTGGCTGACCAAATCTGCTGATGACTGTTAGCTGAGTGCAAACTCTGAATCCCCCAAAGATGTAGATATCCTCCAGAAGGGTCTGACACAGACAAATAATTGGTGCCTGAGCCATGGCCTAAAACTCAATGCAAAAAAATGCATAATTATACCCTTTGCAAAGACAAACACCCCTAAAAATTACAGCATTGATAACAGTCTCTTAAAAACAGACCAGTGGTAATTGACTTGGGAAATCAGGTTAACAGTAGCAAGAACTTTGATCACCATATATCCATGGTGGTGAGAAAAGCTTTCTGTGTGGCACAACTCATAAGTAAAGGCATGGCATCCAGCTCTAAAGAGATCATAGTGCCACTATGCTCAGACATCATTAGACCAATAATGATGTACAGTGCACCCTTTGGACTGTACCTGACCAGGCATTTTCAACAGCTGGAGTGGCCACAGAGGTTCCTTAGTAAAAGAATACAGGGTGTTAATACAATGTCCTATACAGACCTTCCCTCAAAGCCCAGTCCCTGTTCTCAGTCTCATAGAAACTACTGAGGGATGGGCTATGCCTAAACTACAAGGCCTTCTCCGATCCAGCCCTGACGGATCTGATACACATCTGCAAGACAAATAGCACTGAAATTAGCTTATTTAAGGATCTTACCCTTATCTATGACATAAACAAAACAATCTAAAGGTGCATGTAAGTATCTCAGAGATTACCCCTTATCTGGAACAGACTCCCCATTCACGTGAAGCATAGCTCTTCCCTAAGCCTATTCACTAGCAATGTGGATCAATGGACGAGATATCACAAACTTAGACTGGCGTGTCACTTGTATTCCTTATGGATGTGGCAGTTTGTAGGTGGCGTAAGACACAGGCATATGCCAAAGTCATTCTACTCTCTGGGGATTGATAAATGGGAAAAATGGAACATGAATGGCTAGGCTTAAAAAGACTCTTGGGCCATTAGCCAAGTAACCTCCTGTGATTATTTAATCCTATGTAATAAGCAGAGAAGGTGAGTATGGATGATTATTGTTAGATTTCTATCACCAATAAAATAGACACAAATACTTCTTCTTTGCAGGATAAAATTATCGATGAGAACAAGGAGCTATGTCAAAGATGAGATGTGTATGAAAACCAGGCAAAAGTCTCAAGATGGGAAACCATACTTGGCTGTAAGAGTGTGTGTGCGCGTGTGTGTGTGTGTGTGTGTGTGTGTGTGTGTGTGTGTGTGTGTGTGTGTGTGTGTGTGTGTGTGTGTCTCTCATAACCCCCTCATTTTAAATTAAAATACTAAACCAGTAAATGGCATTACTGAATACTAAATGATAAGAAAAGGAAAATAATAAAGAAGCTGGTATGGGAGGCTAAAGCTCAGTGCAGCATGAAGATTACGAAATAATGGACGGAAATGAATCCAGACCTAGTAGAAAACATAGTCACACAGTACAAATCCTAACCAAGATAGTCAAGGAAATAAATGACCTATGGCTTGAAAGGACTCAGAAAGATACATCAGCAACAGGTATAGTTTGTATAATACTTAGAACTGCAAAATTTAAAAGTAGTTCTAAATCTGTATTAATCCTAGAAAGTGTAATGTATAATAAAAACCTTCAAGAACTCCTATCCGAATTTGGGTCAGTATTATGTGATTGAGTCTACAACATTTATTCTCCACTTCCTCCTAATTATTTATTTATTTTACTTTATTTTATATTTGTTGACCAGGAGGGTCTGACTGGATACATGTCCATTTTCAGCAGATGCCCGGGGAGAAAAGCTCCACAGATTAAGAACAAACAACTATGAGATTTCTACATAGCAAGCAAGTATTCAAAGGAAAACACATGATTTGACAAGATTCCATAGTTTTAAAGTTACAAAGTACAATATTCATTGGTAGTTGCAAGTTTTAACAAAATTCCATAGTTTAAGTTAAAGTAAAGTAGTACTTAGAATGTACTGTTTTCCAGTAATAACATTGATTCAGACAAATGTAAGTAAAATGGGGTTGGAAGTGGATGTTAGGGCTAGATTTGTGAGATGTAGTTGGGTTTAAAGCTAGAATGTATATAATTGCTGACTACTGGTGTGGGTGTTCTCAGGTGAGACACTATAAGGAGGAGTCACGATGGTTCTTGAAGGGATAGAAGTGAAAAGGAGCATGAGAGGGGTTCAGAGGGTGTGTATGATATGGGTCAACGTGGTACTTTTTCTGATAACTATACCTATAAATTGTGTTACTTGGTTCTTGAGTCATAATGCGTCTGTCAGTAGTATACTAAAGTGCTGGTTATCATGCAACAGTAACATACTGTCTTGTATTTATTTGCAATTTTTGTGTTTACTTATGGCTCCACATAAACAAAATTAAATTGTTGCATTATTTACTTATGTAAACTATCTTAAAAACATCATAAAGATGTATAGCCAATCTGACTTATCTTGGAAATGCATGATTGCATTTATTAATTAATTAATTTATTTGTAAGCTTCTTTTTATCAAGGTTGTAGAGTTGGTCTGAAAACAACTTTCAGGTATGATCTGAGTCACTGACAATGCAGTTTGCAACTACTTGTAACAAAAGAAACTACCACAACAAAAATATTATTAAGACAGAAATATAAGTGAAAAGGAGTAAATGAGAAGGCTTCAGAGTACATACATGTTTGAATAAATTATTATTATCATATTGCGTGCACAACTATCTTCTGTCTAGTAATGCAGTGAACTCGGGGAAAATATTGTTTGGGCTGGATTCAGTAAAGCCTACACAGTGTGCTAAGACCATTCAATGTGCACATGATAGCATGCCGCTTCGTATTCAGTAAGTGGCTCTACACGGCAGGTAGAGCCACACAAACATGCTAAATATCATGGCATGCTAATTAGAGCATAAGCAGATGAATTATATGCTAATTAAACAATCCAAGATGGAGTAGCTATTCCACAAGTGATAAAATAATTGTGCACACTCAGTGCAGGTTTTGGTCTCAAATTCCAAATCCTATTGGACTACAGACATGAAAAATGCTCTGTAAGGAAAGAATGTCATGGGCTTCTGTTGCTCTTTTGCATGTGTACGTGCAAGACACAGGTCTATGCTGCTGCTGGTAATAGACCTTGGCCAAATAGAAAGGTGTTTAGACCCGTTTAACTTTTCATGGTCTGCATGAGGTGGAAATTGTACAGAGCTACATGGTGGATAGAGACACATTACAGGAACTCTCCAGCCTCTGTCGTCCTCAACTGAGAGCTAGGGCAAACAAAGGGGAACCAATACCCATGGAGATAAAGGTATGCGTAACACTTAAAATATTAGCTGCAGGATTCTTCCAGAAACCAACAGTGGATATGGTGGTGGTGTCACAGGCATCTGCATCCAGGATCCTCCATCAATTCCTGAATGTTATACTACAACATGCCAGTGACTAAATACAATTTCCCAGTACACCTGAGGACAGATCACCAACTAAGAAGGGTTTCTACCCTGTAACACACTTCCATAAAGTCCTGGGTGCCACAGAATGCACACACATTGAAATAAAAGCACCACCCCAGGAACAGGGAAGGGTGTACATAAAAAGAAAGGGCTTCCACTCCATTAACTGCTAGGTTGCATGTAAAGCTAAGGGAATCATCCTGAATGTGTGCACTGGAAACTCCAGCAGTTAACACGACTCCTACATCTGGCACAACTTTCAACTCAATCAGAGGTTTTCTAGGGGGAATATCTCACAGGTTCATTTACTGGGGGATGCAGAGTATGCACTTGAACTATGGCTGATGACACCAATCAGAAATGAACACACACACACACACACACACACACACACACACACACACACACACACACATCTCCCCAAAGGACACTATAATGAGGCACCGCTCAAACAAGAAATATCACAGATAGTGTGTTTTGGGCTGGTGAAGTCACATTTTTGGTTCCTAGGTACATCAGGGGGAGCCCTGCAGTACAATCCTTGTACATGTGCTGAGATTTTCACTGGCTGTGCCATCCTTCGTAATATTATTCTGAAAAAACAGCTTCAGCAGGAACACCTAGGGGAAGAGGCACACATCCTACTGCCACTGGCAAGGTCACCACAGCCACATGCAGGTGAGGAGTTAGAGGGGAACCACCAGCCACTGTGGGTGTAGATGGATGTAGGTGTGTGCAATATGCCCTCACCCTGGCCAAAAGGGAGTGGTTAGCACACATGTCCACCACCTAAGGAGGTACAACCTTCATCCTATGCACATACATACAGTAAAATTGATGCCAGGCAATGCTCATAAACTTTACTTACCCATGTAATGGCTGTGTGCTGCTAACATCACACAGAGTCAGCCCCTAATTAAAGCATGTGTAACTGATGGACTATCAAGGTAAGTGTTGAACCTGGAATAGGAAAATAAATAAGAAAGAACATAAATGAATGGCAGACCCTTGCATACTGTTTTGCTAAAGTAACTAAGTAGAAGGGGGGCAACTTTTACAGTAATGACATCACTAGGTGACAGCACTGACTTATGTCAATAGATGTGTTCTCTGTCAACTAATAGGCCTCATGCATCAAACATACACACATTACAAAACCTGTAAGAAAGCAGTATAATTTTCTACAGAGCATGATATACACTTATATACTAAATATTCAGTCAGCTAGGTACCCTGTGTATCAGAAAAAAGACTTATGTATCCCTGAATCCAAAAGACAGAATCTAGGATATGGCACAATTATCATTATTTGCACAAGGTGTTATGAGTGAGGAGAGTGGGGTGAGGGTGGTGGGAGCAGGAGGCCAAGGTTGACACAAGGTAGTGAGCGTGTCTGAGTAAGAAAGAAAAGACAGATTCCTTGAAGGCTTGTTAGCTGCGGTACCAAAGAAGTGCAATAAAAGAAGGTGCAGCTATTCACTTGGTTCCTGACTTGTTTTTTTAAAAAAATTATGATCTATTTTGGACTTTGTGTTGTGTGTATTTAAGAAAGACAGGCAGGCAGAAATTTTGATAAATTATCAAATGCCCACTGAGACAGAATGAGCTGTCTCATGAATGATCCATGTAACTGTTATGTCTGTGTGTGTCTGTATGGGCACTAAAAGTGAAAGGAGTGTGAGTGTCTGCAAGAACACAGTCAAGCTCTGCATTAGTTCTACATCTTGGTATGTTGTACAGTTGTGAGCCGTGCATGGTAGAGGTAACAGTTCATCATCATCCCATCACACCATGAGAACTGGCTCTGCCAAGCGTTGCACTGGCACATCCATTCCCATGGTAAGATGAGCTGCTGTTACCTGAACATGACAAAGTCTGCTGTATGAGCTGTCCTCATAAGTACAGTGAGGACCATGACCTCATGCCCTACCACATCTATGCGTGAACACCTCAATCACTGATGGAGCAGGGGAAGTAGTGCCACTACGGAAGCATGATAGGGCATGGCCATACTGCCGAACATCAGATGATGATGCTGACCTATGTCCATGTGGACATGTGGATGCTGTCCCCCTCCCAGCAGATGTTCAGTCACAGACACTGCCCATTCCATCATGTCATTCACCTGATACGTTGAATTTGCCACACAGGGGAGGCATTCATGCACATCAATCTGTACGAGGAAAGTAAACTTATATTTTTTGTCTGTGACTGATAGAGTTGCTTTCTGATTTACCTACTCCATTTTGTTTACTGCTTTAAGAAATCTGCTTGGACTGGTGTTTTTGTTCTATGTGAAAAGTAGACAAATAAATTACCAAGACTGCACATTTCACACATTTTCATTGTCTCTTGAGCGATACTTAAATACTTAGTGAATTGCTGGTCCATTGTCTTTTGTTGAAAATACTTCAAGCCTGCGTAAACTAAGGCACTGCTGGTGATTCCCTGTTAGTGTTTCCCACCTTCCCCTTTGTTGATATGCTTTTTAAATCTGATGATTTTAAGCTGCCCATCTTTACTGTAAATTGAACTTAATAAGCTTCTCCCTTTCTACACTGCTGTTGATAATAATTAATTATTTATTTGCCTTTCCTTGTGCTTGCATTGAAAAAGTGCATTTTGCCTATCATTGTCTGCTCTACTGATTTACTTGATCTGATTTCATTTTCTAGCTAGCTGATGGATAAAGTAGTGCATTCTTACCCTCAACCCAACACTTGTTTTTACATCAAAAGTTCAGTGGATTTTCCATCTAGTGCAGTAAGAGGAAGCCTGGTTTGTTTAGGTTGGGGAAATACGTAAGATTTCTGCATCAAGAACATATGTATATTTTGTATCTCTATTGCACTTTTTAAATTGCTTTGTACCTGATCACCACACTTTAGCTGATTTTTTTTACTGTTGCAACTGCATATTTTCTGCACTTGTTTTCATCTGTATTTTCAGCCTAGATAGCATAGTCTAGATTCAGACCTGCTGAATCTAGCCAGTTTTTGTTACACTCGGGAGCACTAAACTAGCCATCTTACATCAAGAAAGGGTCCCCTGCACTCCTGAGAGAAAAAAGTGTGGACGCAGCATTGTCTGCACTGGGAATTGCTGGAGGAAGGTTCTTTGCATACTTTCCTATTGGTAATTTAGCTTAAAACTGTTTAATTTCACCTGTATTTAAGCCTCACATTTGCTCATCACTGCACATTATGCAGTGGGGGTTAGCAGTGCCCTGTATAGATGCAAACACCTTGAAACACAAATTTTCTGTAGGCAACTGTCAGTAGAACCCTCACAAACTTCTCTGTTGCACTAAAAGGCAACTTAGTTGCACACTGAGCAGTGTTGCCACACCTATCATCCACAACCCACAATTTAACAATCCTTGATAGTCCTAATGCAAAGACTGGTCAGTCTAGCATACTCGTTACCCTAATAGCTTGATAGTCCTTGCTCAAAAAGTGGCCATTCTATCTCACCCCTTTCCATAATAGCTCATACAGTAAAATCCTGCTATAATGGACAGACAGTTTCTCATCATTTCTCCAACCAGTCCTACTAATATGTGAATAGTGAGGCCATGTAGTAATTATTTCATGTATAATGACAACCATTTACTCCTCCAGCAAGCAAATAGCCTATGTGAGAGATGTAAGTACACTATAAAATTGGAATTACTTCTCTCAAGTAATAATAAACCAGATAGCAAACAGGTTGTCAGTATACACTCTTCACCTCTCACACAAACTAAAGACACAACACATAGACCCACATATGAAGAAGTACTCACTAGAAGTTTAGTAAATGTTCCTAGACCTCCCAGACATAAACAAAGTGCACACACTGTTATTTAAATAGAAACCACTACACATAATAACACATACAAATATGTCTCAGCAAATAAGCCCCTAAAACAAAACACATCTAAACCAAATGTCCTGGTCATAGGCAACTCCATAGTGAGACACACACAGATGTTTCCTTCACCAGGCTGGACAAGGAGAAGGCCATGGTCAGCTGCCTGTCAGGTGCCAAGATCCATCAAATCATGCATGCACTCAAGTCACTCAACAAGTACTGCTATAACTTGGTCATGGTTCATGTTGGGGTGAATGACTTGAGATGCACCTCTCTGGACTATATGAAGTGAGACATAATGGAACTCTCAGACTATGTGTCCCAGGCCAGACAAGTATGACCCTAGCCCTAAGCAGCATTCTACCTTCTTCCAGGATGATGCCACAGTATAAACAAAAAAAATGATAAGACTTCAACAATTGGTTTTGTTTTTGGTGACATTTCAGGGGGATCCAGTATCTGTCAGCGTGGGATGACATGGTCAACAGGCCATACTGCTTTGCCAGAGATAGTCTGCACTTGTGTCCGCTAGGCTTTCAGATTCTGGCTTGTCTTCCTCATAGTGCAATTTTAGGCAATGTCAGAACAACACCATTTCTGATGTAACAAAATCCCCCCAAGGCAAACTCAAAGTGTTTCTGCTTAATGCTAGAAGTCTAAACATGAAGCTGCACTCCCTGGAAGCACTCTTCACTTTGGAAAATGCTGACATCTGTGCATTCACTGAAATATGGTTCAAGGCAGTGGATAACACTCCAGAAGTGCAAGGCAACAATGCCTTCCACACTTTCAGACCTCAAAATGAGCAAGAAAGAACCAAACGTGTAAGGATATCCTTCTTCATTAAAGCCAAGTACACCCGAGATTGGTCAAGCAGTATGACTCTCTCAAAGTACTCTGTGTCTAATTAACTCTAGGCAAAATACCCTACAACATCATTGTTAGCTATAGGTCCCCCACCATGAACAAGGAAAAGCGCATCACCTACCTGGACTTACTGGATTCACTATCCATACAGCCCAACACCTTAGTCATGGGTGATTTATCCATCCTTCCTTCAACTGGGTGACATATACAAGCACAAACAAACTCACCCAGAAGTTCTTGGACTTTGTTAATTCAAATGCACTGGAGCAGATAGTCTGCACCCCTGCCCAGACATAGTACTTACCAACATAGGGAGTAACTGTGTGATGCCTTCCATGCTGAGGTCTTGTTCAAAGTAACTATTGGATCTGACATCCTCACAGGAGGGAAAAAATTAAGAACTTTTCCAAAGCTAACTTCAGACTACTAAGTGATGGTATAAAACGTTTTATACCCCCACACTCACATACAATAATGACCCCTATGCAGAGTTCACTCAGATGCCCTGTACAAACACTTAAGCAGCTGTATAGACTCAATTTTACCTGACCAGATCAAAACCAGGTGCTCCTGAAAAAACAAGCCACCCTGCTAGACCTCAAGTATAAACAGGCTATACAACAAGAGGAAGAAACTGATGTCTAAGTATAAGAGGGAACTGACTCAGAAGAGGAAGAATTCCTTCCTCAGCTTGAACAAGCAAATCAGAAATCTTGTGAAATCCTCTAAAGCTTACTATGAAGAAAAATAGTGTCCTTAGCTAAGGATTATCATAAGGCATTCTTTAATTACATCTGAAACCTAAAAGGAAATATCCAGCTTTATGCAGAACTGGTAATAGATGGTACCACTTCTACTACACTGGAGGAAATTGCCAACCTGCTAGCTCATAGATTTGGTGCAAACTTCACCCTCCTGCCCCCACAGGTCATACCTTAAAAAATACCTGACACCAGTCTTCTGTCTCATATCTCTAGAGATCAGGTCTTATCTGCACTCTCCAAGGCCAGAAACATAACTTCAATGGGACCAGATAAATCCCAGGAAGGTTATTAAGCAATCTAAAACAGGACCTACCAGACTGACTTAGCATTCTCATTAACCATACCCTGAGAACTGGCTTTGTTCCAGTAGAGTGGAGAGCAGCAACAGTAATCCCCTTGCACAAGGGGGCCATCAACAGAACCTGGGAACTATAGACCCATAAATCTAGCCGGTCTCATCTGCAAGGCCATGGAAAGAATTATCATGAACCTTATCAACAAGGACATAGGTACCTTCATACTCAAGAACCAACCAAATTAGGGTTCATTAAGAGTAGATAATGCTTATTAAAATGGGTGCACTTCTTCAAGAAAGTTAACAAAGTCCTGGATGAAGGTAAGACAATGCATACCGCCTATCTTGTCCTGGCCAAGGCTTTTGATACAATCCCCCATTTAGGTATACGGCACTAGATGGGTAACAAACTGACTCACTGACAGAACACATACTGTCAAAGTTGGTGAGTCCACCTTTGCCAGTAGACCACTCATCAGTGGCATGCCACAAAGTTCGCTGCTGGGTCCTTCACTGTTTGGAATCTACTTATCAGAAGTCCAGGCTAAATTAGACAGACTTTGGCTTACCAAGTTTGCTGATGATTTCAATTTGGGTGCAATCACTAAGTCCCCTAATGATGTTAGCATACTACAGGAAGGGCTAACACTGACAAATGAGTAGTGCCAAAGCCATGGTTTAAAACTAAATGCAAATACTCGCATTATTATTCCCTTTGGCAAAGTAGAATTCCCCACTAACTACAGCAGTGATAACACCCCCCCCCCAAGCTCAAACCCAGTGGTGTGAGACCTAAGAACACAGGTAGATAGCAATCTGAACTTCGATCACCAAGTTTCCTCTGTGGTAAGAAAAGCATTCTTCATTACACACCTCATAAGTAAAAGCATCGCATCCAGGTCTAAGGATGTTATAGCTGATGTTATAGCCCCACTCTAATCGACCCTCATTAGACCACTAATAGAGTACAATGCTCCCTTTTGCATGTACCTCAACAGATAACCTGCAGCAACAGGAGACAGACCAAAGAGGTTCCTCACCCAAGAAAATACAGGGTCCCCAAACCATGACGTACGCAGATAGACTAAAAGCCCTGTCCCTGTACTCTGTATCATATAGGCTGCTGAGATATTTGCCTGGCCTACAGAGCAGTCTCCATCCCTGCCCTGATGAATATGCTTCACATACACAAATCTAATGATACAAGAGTCACTTTTTCTAGGGATCTTAACCTAGCCTGTGACATTAACAGAGCATAAATATGTCTCCCAGAGACTGCCGCTCCTCTGGAAAAAAACTGCCAGTTCACATGAAACAGAGCTCCTCACTGACCCTATTCAAGTGCAACCTGGACAAATGGATGGGAAACAGCAAATGCACCCAGGGGGTGGCACCCATGTCCCTCGTGGACAGAGTGAGCTGATGTTGACCATAGACTAGCTTTGCAAAATACATTCACTTAATAAGGACAGATGGGGCAAATTGGGATTAGCATGGCTAGCCTTGTAAGGGCTATAGGACCGCTACTCTAGTAACATCCTATGAACCTATGAAAATCTACAACCCTAAGCATGTGCTCTGAGGCTCTAGTGGAACATGCCTGCACCTCCATGATGCCATTAACATAAGTTGAGTGGCACATAAAGACACACCAGTACCAGGTGGAGGGTGGACAGCAGGCCTCTGTAGAGCACCCTTAATAACCTTCATGGGTGGCACCTCACCCACACTTTGGCTATGGTCAGAGTCAAATGGCACTGAAGCCACAATAATCACACTATCCTGATCAAGTGTGTCACCCTCCACCTGTCCAATATCTGAGGGCTCAGTGAAATAGGTATGCGTAGGCCTACTGATGGTGTCTGAGGGAAATACAGGGTATGGCTAAATGTCAACCTCCATGTCAGATTCAACCTCTGCACCTCCTGACTGCACCACCATTGGCCACCATTATCATCAGAGTTTGCCAGTACTCTGACATGAGCAACAAATACATGAACAAAACTAATACTGCAATAAATATTTAAAAAATGTATATGATAATGAACTAACACTGGTCACACTATTGCAGATTGTACAGCAATGTCGACACTCATTACAGCCATCTCACACATATAAATAATTGCATATTTCTGACAAATGCTCATCAATAGTCAAAGAAAAATGTTTGACTTACCATGTGCAGATGACTCCACACTTGGTAGGGAGGAGGGTCCTGGAAGAAATGAAGCAAGGTAAGGACTCAATCATCACAACTGCAATAACACAGAGGGACAGGGAATATACAATTTTTGCTTCACTGTCCATTAACAATACTTTTAACTGAAACTTGGCTGACATGTCCACCCACAGTCCAAGTGTAATGGACAAAAATTTGCCATTGCCTATTAATTTATCATTAGATTCACAAAAAAAAAAAACACGAACTATTATCTATATTTTACTAAACAAGCAAATCCTACAACTTGCTATATGTAAGCCAACCTGAAAGCTCCTGTTGGCACACACTTCTCCTTCCAGACACATCAGCAAGGACATCAATCACATGTCGGTGTGCAATTTCCACTGAGCATTCTAGATCTCTGACACTGGACAAGGACTCTTCATTTGGTGGCAGTGGTAGATCGGTAGCAGCCCCCACCCATAGCCAGCTGTTCACAGGTTCCTATCACATAGTCGAACATTTACAATTTTGAATGACATATGGTCGAGACCATATGTTCGAAAATGTAAATGTTCGAGCGTGTGAATGGAAATCTCCATAAGCGGAGGTTTCCATACACTTCAATGTGGTGCAATCTCAGAGTTGGTACATTTAAGTAGTGGGGGGTGTGGGTTGCAGGGGATCTTGCTCCCTGCATCCAACAATTTTTTTTTGTCCGTTGTGTTTTCATTTTTTCATAGGTAGTCAAAGATCCGTAACTTCGGACATATGTTTTCGAACATATGTCAGTCGAAGTTACGGCACTTTGACTATGTGATATAGACCCGCTGTTCACAGGCAACTGCAGCTGCAATCCTCCAGACTAATAAAACCATATCAGTGGCTCTATGATGCACTTGATCATAAGCCTTGGTGCAACTACCTACGGCATTGACATCATTGACTTTCTGGTTCCAAATATGCATACGATCAGCTATATCCCCCTCTCCTTTCTCAAGCAGAAATGTGCGATGGTGCCTAAATGCCTGTACTATTATGTCATTTTCAGAGTCACTGAAAGGGGACTTTTCATGGATTTGTATGCTTGGGTGCCATAAGCCTGTGACATAAAACAGAAAAGGATGCAACACATAAATATCACATAAGTAAATTCCTGCATAAACACACATATATATTTTCAACATTAAGCACTGAAGTCATACATTTCAGTTATTAAAAGTGAAGGCTATGTTGTTGTACTATATCAAACTCACACACAAATCAATGCTTGGTCCAAAACAAGTTATAGCACTTTAGTAATGTATTGTTTCCCATAGAAGTAAGAGGATGACTACACATTTTCAAGATTAAACTTCTTGAAACACAATTGTATTGTGGCAATACACAAATGGTATTTGGGTCTCTCACCCACAAAACAACAAGCAAATGAAAGTATGTACAACCAAAGAGTACCACATAATTCAATTGTTAAATATGCTTTCATCACAATTCTCACAATGTGTGCATATTTACAACAGAAAAGTCAATTTTATTATGATTCCCAGTCACCTCTCAGTGTGCCCAGAAGTCCCCTGGAGGTGTCTATCGGTCACCTTAGAAGCACAGCATTACCTTGCCCATGTACCAACCCTGATTAAGTTATAAACTGAAAGCATAATCTGTAAATATCATAGCATGCAACTATGTCACCAAGCTCTATATCCAATCTGACATCTCTTGCTTTTAATTGTGTCTGTCCATGAGAATTGTGAGTCCCTACTAGTGGACACTACTAAACCATTGTACATATTCACTTTGTTTTATATTTTCTAATGTTATCCAACTTCTTGTGTAATCTGTGTAAGTTTGTCTATTTGGAGCTTTTCTCCCCGAGCCTCCGCTGCAAAATGGACATATATCCAGTCGGACTATCCCAGTAAACAAATGTAAAATACATAAATAAATAAAATAACACCCCTATGTCTTTGACAATATTGTACATTACATTTTCCTGATATAACTCAGAATATAAGATAACCAATTTTAACAATAACACTTGTGATGAATGTTAATAAGCTATCTGAGAAAGTAAATGTCTGCCAAAAATGCCCATGCCAACAGTGAAATGAACTATAAGAAGTGCATACAGATAAAAGTTTTATTTTCTAATGTATATGTTGTGTCTTTTGGCTTGTCCCGGTTAGGGGTCGCCACAGTGGAACTCCGGTCCGCTAATGATTGGTAGTTGATTTTTACGTGCCGACTTACTAGTGCTGATGCACAACCTTCAATGAAGGTACGCCCATTCATGCATGTCTCCACGCAGAAGACGCTCTAGCTGAGAATCGAACTAAACAGCGTCTTACTGTGAGGCAACAACACTACCGCAGCACCACCACCACGGTTATATATATATATATATATATATGTGTGTGTGTGTGTGTGTGTGTGTGTGTGTGTGTGTGTGTGTGTGTGTGTGTGTGTGTGTGTGTGTATGTATATATATATATATATATATATATATATATATATATATATATAGATATAGATATAAAAACTTTTCTGCCTTTGCTTAAAACTGTTTTTTGTTATCATGTAATTTTCTCATACATTTAAAGGATGATGCTACAAAATGCTTTATAGACTGCATGTCTGAGAGTACAGCAATATAAGGGAAGAAAGAGCACAATACAAAGAGAAGACAGAGCTGCACTGGTGCAAGCAATAGTCATAAATGACTGAGTGATCACTCATTGAACTAAATATGTAAGGCACATGTACAAACAAATGAGAGTGTACAGGTGTATATGTCTTCTTAATACTGTGGAGGAAATGTTATTTGCTTATATGCTAAATGATATGCTTTCCTGTTGCAAAGTTGTTTTTAGGTTCATAATTTGGTACTAGTCTATCGGCCCTAGAGCCTATACAAGCCTAGCCATAACAATTCCATAGCTATTTCTTCCCACACTATTTACTTCCCTGGACCCCTGTCTAGCAGGGTGACTGATGTGATCCCCAGGGTGAATTTCTTTTCTCCCATCCAGTCATCAAGGTTCCTTTTGAAGAGGGCCAAAGAGGCACTCTGCTTGACAAGTATGGGCAGTCTATTCCAGAGTTTGGGGAGTCTCTGGGTTAGGAACCTATCCCTCCAGCATGTTTTGTTCATTGTGATGACAAGGTTTAGATCGCTGGAGCATGTGGCTCTGAGGGATTGGGATTTCTTTAAGTGTAGCATGTCCAACAACTCTGGGTTTGACATGGCCTTGTATGTTAAGCAGAGATCGCCTCTGAGTAGACGATATGTGACAGAGTATAGCTGGAGTTTTTTAAGGCGGTCAGTGTAGGGCATCTGCTTTAGGCCTGTGATTCTTTTAGTGAGGTATTTCTGTGGCCTTTCCAGTTGTTGCAGATGTCTTGAGAGATACATACCAAACAGAGCGTTGTATTCTATAATGGGTCTAATGAGGGATGTGTACAGTGGGACAATGGCCTACTTTTTTCTGGATGAAAAGCCCTTAGTGATGAGATGTGCCACATAGAATGATTTCCTTACTGTTGTGATGATGGGGTTATTGAAGGTGAGACCACTGTCCACCTGTGTCCCTAAGTCTCTTATCACACTTTCAGTGTTTAGTGTACTGCCACCTATGTGGTAATTCACGGGTACATGTTTTTTTCCCAAAGGGGATAACTATACATTTCTTGTCATTGAGCTTGAGCCCATGGCAAAAAAAGATAACACACTCCTAGTGTGTTTTGTAGATTCATTTCTATGATATTTCCAATCCAGAGTTATGTAAAAATCTGTAAGGTGTGTTAAAATGTATTTTGTAATGTTGTTCATTTTTTCCTTTTTTAAATATTACTATTTGCACAGCACATGGCTTGATGCAAATACAGTGAAATGGATAAATACTTTAAAATTAATGGAAGTTGCTTCTATGATAAGGACAGCATAAATTACATCTGTGAATCAAGTATGTGTGTAGTACATTTAGTAAACACAATGAAGCACAGAGCACACAGGATATGTAGATTATGGTTGAAGTCCCACATTTATTTTTTAATGATGAAAACTAATTTTCTGTGTAAACACTGCGTAATTCTGCAGGCAATAAGCAGACATTGTCAATTTCATAAAGATACATTGTTACATCTTTTGCTTTACATAGGGCAAACACTCAAGCAGCATTGGATGGCTGTCAACATGCTTCCACAACACCTGTAATTCCACAACACATGCAGACAATAGGCAGACATTGTCCATTTCAAAAAGATACATGGTTACATCTTTTGCTTTCTGTAGAGCAGACATGCTAATCAGCATTACACAGTGCTCACCATGCTTCCACAACACCTGCAGTCTTGTCACTTTCTGAAAAGATACATTGTAACATGTGTGGTCTTTCATCATGCAAATACACTAAGCAGCATTGTATGGCAGTCAGCACTCATACACAGTAATGAGTGTAAAAATTGCACCTGCTGCCTAGCTCTACCTGTGGCAACAGATGTAAGTCAATGACCATGATACAGGTAATCCAGGGTTCTAATCCACTAAACTTAATTTTTTTTAATATTGGTCCACTTTCATTTTTATAATAATTAAAAATATAAAAATAATTAGACATAAAAATAACTATGCTTAGCAGGTGGATTGAGCATAAACATGATATCATATATTATGTCTAACTATGGTTATAGAATTAAAAATTAATTTGCTGAAATTTCATGTCACATGCATACATGGTTAACCACTCAACTCTTTAATGTGTCTATATAACTAATGAGCATGCTGACAAGTCAGTAGCAATCAGCACTCTGGACATTGAGTGTAAAAAATATACCTGTTGCCCAGCCTTCCCTGTGGCAACTGGTGTAAATTCATGGCCACAGTACAGATGAGCCAGGGTTATTTTTTTCTTCAAAATTCTTTATTTTTTTTTATGTTATTAAAGTGTTTTACAGGTGCAAACAAACATTTGCTTAGATATTTAGTGTTTAACCTTGAGAATATGAATAATACATCTAGATTAGACAAAAACTTATTTACAGAAAATATAAGCACTATATAAACACGCTAGAATACTTACAATATATATGGTATATAAAAAGCAAAGCGTCAAGCCAAATAGATAAGTACACAATCAAAATAACTGTTGGCTAAAAAAGGATGGTACTTACGTATTATCGCAACCAGATTTCCGCACTGCCATAATTTGGTATGTGTGTGCGGAAACAGGTTGCTTAATCTATAAAGAGGACTGTGAAGAAGAAAACATTACTCTGTCAATGTGGGTATGAGCCACGAAGAGGAGAAAGGGTGCTTGTTTGTACCTTTTTGCTCCTGAAACTACACAGTGGTGCTCCTCTTTGCAGTGCCTGCATTTGTCAAGACGATGTCAGCTACTGGAAAAGCGAGTCAACAAATACACCCTGCGACAATAGGAGATTGTAAATATGTCAAGGGCAAGGATTGCTGCTTTTCTTAGGTTAGGTAAAGTGCTAAGTTACACAAACTCCAGTCAATAATTTCAGTTAAGGTGCTAACAAAGTGTCCCCATGGCCATACTTTACAAATACAGATAAACTCAAAATCACTTCATAATTACACACGTAGTATGAACACTTCCCAAAACATCTTATTGCCGGACAATGCGCTTCTTCCTGTACTTTGTGGCTGTTAGCAGTTTTTTTTTTAAATTTTGACCTGAAGATGTCTTTACAAATAGTACTCCCCCCAAAAAAAAAAATGTGACTAAAACCATCATTACAGGGTCTGCCTTTGCCTTCTCTGTAGGCTTCCTTCCACACAGTCAAAAGAATCCATTCGTCAGAAAAGCAGCAGGCATTATAATTCAAGCGTGCGTGTGTAAGGCACTCTGAAAACAGGAAGCGGGTTTCCTGAAATGTTTGTCTTCCCCTTTACAGACCCTGTAATACAAAGCTAGTCCACAACAAATAAAACAGACCCTAAATACCACGTTACAGTGGTTTGTGGCCTCGTTTGTACAGAAGTATTCTAAATTTGCAACCGCGAAAATCTGGTTGTGATAATACGTAAGTACCAAAAGGATTATAAAAGATAGTTAAATATAATAATTATGTATCAAATTTTACTTTCAAATATGATTTGAATGTAAGACCATTAATTATATAACACTGGAATGAAACCCTGGAAACACTGGTCAATTGCAAAAAAATACATCTATTAAAAAGTTTATGCTTGTAATTTATATTGTTAGAATACAATCAAATAATGTCTCCCATTAATTAATGTAATAGGTGCATTTAGAAGGACTGGCAATAAACAGTTTATTGGTTAGAATATACTCAATAGCCATTTGTATGAAACCATCCCAGATGATTTTATATCTCTCTGTCCAATTTTGGGTAATACAGAGGTCAATCAATGCGAATAATGTGATTAATGAACCAGAGTTGTAAGCTAGCATACTCCAACTTTTATTAATACTGTTTCTCTCAGTTTTACAATAAAAGAGCAATATACAGATAATTATACAGAACAAAAACTATGTATAGCAATGGATATCACATGAATTATATGTGTGACTGAATATATACTGAAAATTATGTTTCTGCACTTAAAAGTGTCTTTTCTGCCCTGGATGGTCCTCATTCTTCAGTGATAGTGATATACACATTAATGTATAAGCCAGGACCTTGTCAGGTCACACACATACATGGTTAACCACTCACTTTTTAATGTGTCTATATAACTAATGAGAATGCCTGGCAAACACTTCTTCTGTGACAAGGAGGTAAAAACACCTATGTGGTAGAATCTCATGTTGTAAAAATTACTTTTACCACTGTATAAAGCCAGACAAAAAATGTATCAGGTTATAAAATGTGTACCCCAATTTATGTCTGAAAAGTTAAGTCATGTAACAGATACAGCAGCGTCCAACCCATAAACTAATACCGACTGGCAAATTACCCTTCCTAATTCATAAACTGCCTTCCTTTCTGTTTGGCATTATTGTTGTCCAATTAACATTGTGCAAACACAGTTGGTAGGGTTGTGCAGGTTTGTGCACTAGATGTAAAATGGGATCTCACAAATTAGTGGGAAAACACATTAACTGTTGCTGTTTTACCTGTGTGGAGATGGCAACAGCTAGAAAGGAAGGTGCCCAATTTAGTGCTCAAAGATGGGATGTAGAAGAATCCAAAATATTCAGTGGAGTCTTTGTAAAGCACCACGGCTGTAGACTTTTGCAGGGGGACTATACTGGGTCTTAATATAAATCAGAGGCTTGGAGTAGTCCTGCGAAGGCTGTCTCCAGTGCAACTGACATTCCATGTACTAGAGAGCAATGCAGGCACCATTATAATGACCTGAAAAGGTACACACAGGTATAACTCAACCAGTAGCTGGATGAATTTAGAATTTAGGACTGCTGACATCCCACGGTTGTGTAAGTATACTGATAAAGATACGTGATATTATATACAAAACTGGAGATAGCCAAGACTGGAATACATAATACACATTTCTTTCTCTCTTCTCTTTATTTTGCAGCTCCCCAGGAGATTTCATTGAACAAGGAAATCCATGCTGAGCACTTAGAAACACTAAGAGAAGCAAGGGGTATGCATGCATTACAAAAATAATTATTATTTTATTAGCAAAGTAAGCATACATATCAACTCTAAAATCAAGCATGCATATTTTATTCTATATCTCAAGGTAATTGTAGGAGTTAATGTAATAGTATATTCAGATGTTGTGAGTTCAGATCTTACAGGTAACAAATACATTACAAAATTATTAAATATTAATTTCAACAAAATTGGCATAAATGCCATGTTGTTAACTTAATCTGTATTATTTGTAAAATCATATATGCAATATATGCATATTGCAAGGATTAGTTGGACAAATTCTCAGTCTTAGCAAAAAGTAGTTTCTAAGAAGTATAGTTAACGTAAGAGTAAAAATATATTACTACTTCACTAATTTATTGTATGTGAGATATGATGGTTCTAATTATCTTTTTCTTTTTCATTTTTTTTCTCTTACCCCAACCTTTATCTCTGTTTTTAGTTTTTATATGTGTGGTCACAATGTTCTAATGTCATAAATTTCTGACAAGTGACAAAATGATTTCCAGCACAGGGAGGAAGGCAAACCAGTGCAGCTCAGCCTGCCACCCCTCCATCAGCTGCTGCACTGAATCCCAGCACATCTGGGATGCAACCTGGCAGTACTGCCTCTGCAGTCCCTGAGCTACCTGGGCCCTTGACATCAGGTAGCATTATCCTAGCAGCTGGTGCAGTGGTTCCATCTCAGAGTATTGGTGCAGGCTGAGATTTTGTCACCCATCAGGAGCTGCCAAGCATAGTGCGTGAGGTTGTAGAAGGTACCACTGGTGCATGCTCAGCCATATGGAGAAGATGCTTGCTGGAATTCTGAGAAAACAAAAACATCAAGCACTTCAGCAGGAAGTTAAGGAAGGGGACAGTGATGACAGTTCTAAGGGTGAGGACTTGATTCTCATTGTCTCCATGTGCAACGGACAGTGGTTTCCAATGTCCACTCCCAATCCCCAATCATGGTGTCTCCTAACCTGCTGTGTCCCTCATCATCCCTGTCTCTGTCTTGTTTGTTATGTTTGTCTGTATCCACTTCCTTACCTACCCTGCTTACCTGACCCTGACATACCTCCATCCTTTACACAACATTCCTCTCTTATACAAGTAAAAACAGAAAAATGGGCGCCTGCCTCCCCTGAAAAAATATATTGTCCTGTATGTAGCTCTGCATTTCATACATGCATCTTCTCAACACACTTGATTTAATCCAATTGGTTATACAACATGATTGCATTGTTGTCATCCATCTTGGTTGAGGTTACAGTTCAAATTCATTCAATATTCTATCCTGTTTATTTCAAACTTTTGAAGAAGTGGATAGGCATGATTCTTTCCTAATTCCATCCTGCATGTTCCTATATTGCTTCCCTTTTGTTCTTCCCCCTGCTTGCCCCCCATTTCATCACTTTACTATCTACCCCATTTTCACACCTTTAGTCTAGAAAATACAATCACATACCACACACATAAATAATCCCTAATAAAGGCCTTCACTGTTTGTGTTCTGCATCTGTGCAGAGTTTGGCACTATGCACCAGTGTCGAGTGATGGTAAATGGGTCTTCATGTACTATTGCATAGTGCAGTTACCTCCATGCAATGCTGCTTAAATTTGCTGCTGTAAAGGAACAGACAGTAACATCAGAGTAAAGGCAGTACTTTGAAACATTTACTGACATTTATTTAGATTGATGAATGCATAAAAATGCCAAGCCATATGTGCACTGTTGACTTAAATCAATTGACTGATATTCATTTTTTACACATGACTTCACTGTACTCACTGTCTCTCATATTTTCAAAATGTTTTCACATTTATTTATGTAATGCCATCCTGACAACATGTGCAAAAATTTCGATTGAGCTGGAGTTGAATTTGTGATATTTGTTTTCAAAATATGAGTTTACTGCTTTTACACCTGCTGCCACAGAGAAAGCGAGACAGCAGATGTTTTCCTTATACTCAGTGCTGTCCAAAGTGTTGACTCCCATGCCTCTTAACTTAGAGTATTTGTAAGGAGGAAAATGAACCAATAGAAAAATCTGTTTTTTTTCTAAATTAAGCAGAGACCTGCATTTTGCTTGTTGCTTAACTTCATGGCAACGGGGAAGGTATTAGCAATAGTACTTCATGTTTTTAAAATTATGATGCATTTCAAATATAAAGCACAGTATAAACACCATATTATCTGTCAGCTAATTCTGCCATAGACTACATGCATAAGTACTTCTCATGTTCAAGCTATTTTCATTCAAAAGGAATCTTGCATGTGCAAACACTTTACATCGATCACACAAATCAGTTGCTCAGCAGTGTGTAATGGGAAGAGTTGATTGGCATGCATTAGTATGCGTAATGTCCAGTTAGTCTTCATCACAATGTAATCCATGTAAGACACACCCAAAGGGAAGGCAATTGTTTGTGACTAAACATATATTTACTCAGACCCATATGTACCCTGCAACCATGCACTTGAAAATGGTTATGTCAGTAGTACTCCCCAACGTCAACAACACTACAAAAATAAATAGAACAACTGCATTGCTATATCATCTAAAACTTTATACTGAGAACAGACACTGAGATTGTTTTACATGTCTTAATGTGGACATCACTTTATCACAAATAGGAACACACATACATACACAGTTGCAGCCATGCTGATCACAAAACATGTGTGCATCTGTGTATGACAGCAAATGTGTAATGTACACAACATATTGAGAAACAGGTGCATATGTCTCACTTATGCAACATGTATACCTGGCAGCTTATTGCATCCAGTTGAAGAAGCTATCTTTTACAGTATAGCTACACATTGGAACCACAACAGAAAATCCAAATTCCACAATGTGTGCACCTCTCTTATAACCGGATATGTTACCCACATCATAGAATAAGGATCTCATCATCTATAAAGACCAGCATGACAAGGCAAAAGCGTAGTTTGGGGATGGTGCAATTAACTACTGTGTTCTGAAGATGGGAAAAATACTTTGATGTGAGTTAACTTACCAGAACAGTCACATTATGTGTTTGTTTATATGTATGTGTAAGTGTGCGTGTGCATAGTCAGAAAAACATGAGTCTGTATCCTACTGCCAGCAGTCCAGTCTCATGCAGAACAGATATTTTGACAGTCGTATATGCATATACAGCCATTTCATATAGGCCTCCCAACATCTTCTGCTAAACATCCAATAATGATATCATCTGCTATAAAGTGTCCAGCAGCAGGATGAAAGTCAGACTTGTGCCATGGAAACTGCATTGAGTTATGAGTTCTCTAGCTTGTATAACTATTTGCGTAGGGGTTCTAATTTCACTGCAATCAACTGGTGTGTGTGTTTGCGTACAGTCAATTCACACACTAGAGACCATTTTAGAACAGCATGTGAGATACTTCTACTCTCCTCTTCTTGCCACCAGACACTGCTTATGTCCTCATCTATAAAGTGTTATCTGACACCATGAAAGTCAGACTTGTGCTGTGGTATTTATGTTAATACTGTGCTCTGTACATAGTTAAGTAGGGGATCTAGTCTCTCTGTGATCAACGTGTGTGTGTGCGTGTGTGTGTGTGTGTGTGTGTGTGTGTGTGTGTGTGTGTGTGTGTGTGTGTGTGTGTGTGTGTTCAGTTACTTCACATTCCATAGACCATTTTAGAACAGAATGGGATACACATTTACTCCTTTCTTCTCTTCTTGTCACCAGACATTCCTGATGTCCTCATCTACAAAGTGTTGTCTGACACAATGGAATCCAGACTTGTGCTGTGGCATTTGAGTTAACTACTGTGTTCTGTACAAAGTCAGGTAGGGGTTCTATTCTCCCAACAGTCAAGTGGTGTATATGCTTGTATACAGTTAGTTCACATTCCAGAGACCATTTTAGAACAGCATGTGAGACACTCCTACTCCCCTCTTCTTGTCACCAGACACTGCTGATATTCTCATCTATAAAATGTTGTCTGAAACTATGAAAGTCAGAGTTATGCTGTGGTGCTTGTGATAAATTATGTGTTCTGTACATGGATAGATAGGGGTTCTAGTCTCACCGTTATCAACTGGTGTGTGTGTGTTCAAGTTAGTTCACATTCTAGTGACCATTTTAGAACAGAATGTGACACACTCCTACTCCCCTCTTCTTGTCTCCAGACAATGCTGCTGTCCTCATTTATAAAGTGTAGTTTGATACTACGAAAGCCAGACCTGTGCTGTGGTGTTTGTGTATAGTTAGCTAGGAGTTCTTGTTTCACTGGAGTTAATTGGTGTGTGATGTGTGTTCATTCAACAAACAGTATGATGACAATTTTAGAGCAGCATGTGTACCCACAGCTATGTCAGACACTTCTCTATTTACTTGTAACATACACTGCTGGTGTCATCTTGTCTAAACTGCACTCTGACAGTATTCAAGTCAAATGTGTGCTGTAGTAGTAATGCTGAGTACTGTGTTCTTCAGCTTTTGTTACTATATATTTAGGGGTTTTAATCTAATAGCAGGCAGCTTGAGTGTGTGCACATCCAAATAATATTTTTGAGAAAATTTTACACCGAGATGTCACTCCACATCCATGTCAGACACTCCTCCCAACATGTTCATCTCAGCATACAATGATGCTATCATACTCCATTACATTCAATGTGATAGTGATAAAGTTAGACATATGTGGTGGTGCAACTGTTACATTGTGTGGAATTCAACTTCTGTACCTACACAGGTGTAATGTTCAAATCAGACCCAGTCTACTGATGTCTGTGTTGTTGGTGGTACATTATGGTTGTCGTATGATCTTCTGAATCACTACCAGTTAGAAGAACCTTTAATATAGTCCCATGCATTCAACATCCCCCTTTTCCCTCTTGCCACATTACATCCTTCCTGCAGAGGAGTGGAGGAAGTCCTCATTTCAAATATGCATACACACATCACGAAGGAGTGACCTTCCATGAGACTCTGCAAGCCAGCTCCAGATAACTGAATATGTGATTGCTAATTATGTCATGGGGTGGTGCACATGTCACATATGGGCTGATGCAGTATGTAATGCAATCAAACAAATACACACATATGCACAATAGCCTTACTATATTCCATCATAAAGATATTGGGAGTTTTGTTTACATGGTATAATAATGGATAACATTTTGTGTAATGTTGGCCATAAGCTTAGTAATTTCCTATGACTCTGTGAACATTTCCCCTGTTGCTGTCATTGACATGTGTTTTGTTTAGGTGTGGATGTTCAGTAGGCCTACAAGAGGGTATTGCAATCTCTGATTTGAGGTAATGTATTGATGGCCGCTGGTGACATTCGATTACATGTTCCTTCCATAACAGCTGTAGGAATATGCCTCATGAGAACTGTTGACATGAGATGATACTATCTATAGTGTTGGCTTAGTATTGCGTGCATTTTTGTAGTGGAACAAATCAGCATTCTATGCAGTTCTTAATAAAACATCACAGTGACACTTGCATTATGGCACGTGTGCATGTGTGCATGTGTATACCTACCATCATTAAATGCTCTGTGAACTATATCAATATAAATTTATACTAATTACATGGGAATATAAGTCCTGTTTTGTCCACATGTTGTAATGCTATGATATACACAAAAATATCAGATGTTTTAATTCAATTGCAACCTTGTGGAATTCATTGTATGTGCAATTGTGCAGCTATTCCCAAAGATTTTGAGGTGGTCACCAGCACTATTGTGTAACTATCAGCATTTATGTCATTAACTGTTCTGCATGTGCCACAACCAACTCATTTGTAATGTGTCCTTATATAGTATTAGGTCACTCAAACACAGCTTTCCAATGAAAAAGATATAGGCATATGATGTACAATTAATGTAATTATGTGACATTGTCAGAGTTGTATACCTATGCGAACAGTACCACTGTGTGGCATGTAATGCATAACCAAGGGTGTATTCGGAAGTGCTGCCACAAATCATTGATTTAAATAAATGTGACATGTTAAGGGGAATACACAACTAAGAGCCGAGCTGTTTGTGGATGCCATCAGCTGTACTCAACCAGAGACAACAGTCAATCTGCTAGCTGACAGTTTGTGTCACTCTTCACCCCCCTTTCTCCACTGGCCATCAAGCAAAGTATACATGCAAACATTACTCAGTTTATTTCCTCAGGAGAGCAACTCTTATGTGCACTCTCTGAGGCTAATAACTCAAGATCAGTGGGCCCTGACACCATCCCAGGTTGCCTATAACATGACTTAAAACCTGACATACCAGAAACAGTTGAATCCCTACTTAAACACTGTCTCCATACAGACTATGTTCTTGAAGAACGGTGTACAGCAATAGTCATCCTTCAGAACAAGGGAGAACTACCACTTGATGCAGGGAATTATACACCCATAATCCTGACTTCCTCATATGTGAGGCAGACCAGTGACTCATCATGGACCTTATCAAAAAGGAGACAGGTAATGTCATGATTTTGCACCAAACCCATTTTTGATTTGTTAAGGTTGCATCATGTCTGTTAAATCTGGTTGATGTCTTCAAGAAGATCACCAAGGGCATGCATGAAGAAAATAGTGTCATCCCACATAACTTGACCTGTCCAATTCTTTTGAAAAGAATCTGCACTCAAGTATTATAGAGAAACTGTCTCAAGTGGGCATAAACAACTATGTAACCAAGTGGTCAGACAAATAGATCACACACAGGACACATAATGTCAAAGTGTGTGAAGTCACCTCTAGCTAGAGTCCAGTGACCAAGTCCATACTTCAGAGTTCTGTATTAGTCCCTTTTCTGTTAAGTATTTAAGTGTCAGAAGTCAAGATAAACTTAGCCATCCTTTGTCAAACCAGCTTTGTGGATGACTGCAAATTGCGGACAATCATTAAATCTAAGAACACTAATATGTATATACTGCAGAAAATATTAACACACAAAACCGATTGCTGCCAAAGCCATGGAGACACAGTAGATGAACAAAAAGCATGATTATTTCCTTTTAAAAACAAATACATAAGCTAATTACAATATAGACAGCGCACCCCAATGAGCAGACCAAGTGGTACATGACCTGGATATTCAGTCAGATAGTAAACAGAGCTTCCAACAGCATATGGCCACAGAGGTGACAAACCCCGTTTATGTAGCATAAATCCTGAGTATAGGCAGGCCATCCACATCAATGGACATTATAGTCCCATTGTCGACAGCCCTTATCAAACAAATAATTGAGTACAATGTAACTTTTTTGATGTACCTCACCACACATCTTTCAGAGATGATTTATTAAAGTATCATGTTTGTCACAGTGCGATTCCACACATCATTTAGTTCATACATAAGTATTCTTTGTGATGCATAGCCATTAGCTGACAGTGAAGACTTCCCTTCAAAGTGTTATACAACATGCACGTGTAATACTTCTTCTGTGATGAACCCAGTAAATACACAGCTCATTTACAATGATGATGGCATGGGTTACATTCTTGAAAGTATGGATTTTGTCATATCCATATTATGCAAACTTCTCATTTAGCCAGGATTGCTTGTAATTTAAACTACAGGTGTAACAGTGTTCCTCTTGACACCTCCAAAAAAAGTGTTAATTTTTGATGAAGATTTGCTTGATTCCCTTATAGATTACTGACAAATCATTACAGTTCTACAAGTGTGTTCCTGCAGAACATGTATAATAATTCACAATCACTTATTTTATGTCAGTGTCACAGATTAATGGTGGTATTATTCTGATATCATCCATGATTGTGTGTGCTTCTGTCTGCTGTTGTCCATGATCCTGTTGCTGTATGTCCTGATTGGTTTTACCTTACATTCATACTCAAGCAACTGATTTTACACATCTTCAGAATATGCACATACCCCCTACGGTACATATCATTCTTGCTAAAACTCCTCTCCAGTGATCATGTCAGGGTGTTTACACCATGACCAATCATCTTCATTGTGACTTTGAGTTACAGTCACATAATATACAATAACTGTGTGATGATTTGAATATATTCACACAGGAGGAGTAAATATCAGTATGTACTGTATTATGTACACGTGATTAATGTTCATGCTACAACTGTGTGTGATGTACGTACATTGACATGCCCTTATCTGGTGTACATTACTATGTTTCACTTTTTCTTCTCCCATTTATTCATTCCTACCATTCATGTCTGTGGCCCTTTTCAAGCCACACACTTCCCCATACTACTGTCTTAATAATGGCAGTCTATGTACCTTGTTGATCACCAGCAGAACTTTGATTATAGTATGTCAAAAACATGTTTGCATTGTACTTTGCACTGAGTACACTTTTCTATGATGCGTTAATACTGCAGTCATTCCCTTAAATTAAACCCTGGTAATCACTGTGGCTGTCTGTGCAATCCCGCAGAACAAGTTTGCACATAGCTAAACTGGGCTGCATGTCTGAATGTGTTTGTGTTGCTTTACATGGTTTCTTGGCTGGCAACACTGTTGCTGGCCATGAAACCTCACTTGTATCCATGTAAGTGTGATGCGTGGCATGCATATGCAATTAGCACTGCTACTCATCATGCAAACACATAAACTCTCTATAGGCTTCTTCATAAGCCTATACAGAGTTTATTGAATACCCAGAAGTATTAATTATTTACCATAAATGTTATATTGTTCTCTAAAAATAATGAATACTAGATAGGAAGGCTGCCAAATCAACATTTTGTCAAGGTCTGTACTTCTTTTTTTTTCTCAAGCTGCAATTAAACCATTCTTTCTTTAAGTGAGACATGAAATAAGTCTTCCACTTCATGTGGAATGTGTGGCCTCTGAAGGTCATGACTTGCCATTTTATTTTATACTGAAGTATTACATCATTTGAGTGATTTAACCAAATGGTGTTTACCAAAAAAAAAAAGTCTTCAGTCTAGTATAGCACATCTGTTTGATCTAGTCACTGAAAATAAGCAAATAAGCACACGTATCATTTGAAAATGCATAAATAAATGCATAATTAAATATAACACATATCACCATACATAGTAACTAGCATTCTATTGTGGAAGGCTGTATATATGTGTATGTGTATATATATTTATGTAGATATAGATAGATACATGTGTGTGTGTGTGTGTGTGTGTGTGTGTGTGTGTGTGTGTGTGTGTGTGTGTGTGTGTATACATAATTTAAATACAATTTTTATTTATTTATCAATTTATTTATTTGCCTTTCAGTACACAGAATACTAGTTTCCGGGCATGGTAATTTTAAAATGTAATCCTACCTTTGCCCTTTGTTTCTGTTATAATATCGGGCTTTCTTGTATCTATTTTCTTAACAATTGGCATTGTGGTTTATGCTTCCAGAGTTTCTTCAACCCCTCCCCCAACTTTAAATATATCACAGCTGGACATACGGTGTGCAACTCTTTGATCACAGCTGGACATACGGTGCGCAACTCTTTGATCACAGCTGGACATATGGTGTGCAACTCTTTGATCACAGCTGGACATACGGTGTGCAACTCTTTGTAGCTCAGTATTACACAGCTTGCTTTTGGCTATAGATCTCATTTTGTGCCATATATTTTGTAAATGATTTTGTCTGCAGTCTCCTATCTCAAGCTACCATCTTTTTGCTTAAGCTCACCTTTCCTTAAACCATGTGTCAAATCTTGATTTGATTTTTGTGGTTTCTCTCCATGTTTTGCAAAAGCCACCTAGTAGAGTTCAACTGTAAATACTTTCAGTCAAGTTAGTTGTTTCATCCAACACTGTAAAATGGACTTAATCAAACATAAAGAACAAGTAAAATCTGTTGGATTTCATAGTGAAATGCCAATCATTTTATATTTTACAAAATCCAAACATAGAATGTCAGAGTTCAAAACTTAGATGTGCCTAAAATACAAGTACTTAAATTAAAATACATAAATCTTTCTTCCACAGATAGAGAAGGACTATTTCTTGACCAACTGCTAGAGCTGACGAAAGTCATGAAGTCAAGGAATCACTTGAAGAGTGTGATACAGGTTCTGTTGAAGCCACTGAGACGTGTGGAAGATGATACGTAGACTAATTAGACACAACATTGTAAATGCCTAATTTGACATATTTTCAATGGCAGTAGTCTGTGATGATTGAAGATAGATCAGTACAATAGATCTTTGTGGAACATATAATTAATATCAGAAAATAATTGGCATTGTTGTTAAACTTAATATTCTATGTCAATTGAAAGATTATTTTAATCATTTATTTTGAAAATAGCCAACAGCTTTATTCTTTGATTTGGTTAAGGCTACAAGGAGTTTTTTAGCCGACCGGCTGCTAGGTTTATTTTTTAAGAAATCAGTTTGTAAGGCTAGGAGTAGTCTGGGGAAAAAGAGGGTCTTATGAATGATTATTAATTGTTGATAGGCTATAGTAATGGTAAAAAATATATTTTGCTGGAAATAAAATAACTGTTGGGTACTGTTATGTATATTTATTGGAGTTCATTCCTGGTATATATGAGTGATAATTTATCATTTGCTACCAAAATTATAATGATATTTAATAAAATTGCTTACTGTTTTCTTATCAAATGATTGGAAATGATTTTCTAACATTAGCATACATCCTACCTATTTCAGGTACTGTATAGATTTTAGGATCTAACCCCTTGTTGCTAGTCCTAAGGGTTGTTTTACATGGTTTGAGGGTTTTAGGCAGAGCAATTATTGTGCCTGTATATATAAGGAGTGTGGTTGTAAGTAGATGAAAGAGAAAGACACTGACACTGAATTGGCTTGTATTGGTAAGTTGTTTTTTAATTGCTAAAAAAATTAGTATTTTGGAGTGTGTTTTAGAGGACTGGAAAGGAAGCACACATTGCATTGTTGTTATTTAGGAACTGGCTTGGAACTGATAGTGGTTCTGATTAACCAGGTAAATTTAGGATTTTTTCCATCAGCATGTTTTTCTCCCCAGAGTCACTGGGATTTTACATTTGACTCACAAGGAAATGCATCTTCACACTATTGGCAAGTTTGTGTAGCTAAAATACAAATATTTCTCTTATTTGCAAATTAAATCCTGTTCAGAAATAAAAGTAATGATGCTACTTTAGCAGGTGATCTGGTTCATTGAAAGTAGATATCACAATTACTGAAGTTAGAAGGATGGCATGTGACTAGTAGACTGTTTATTTTGGATCAAAGATATATATAGGGTGACATGATTGTAACTGGTAGAAACATAGCTGGAGTCACAGCTGCAAGACCAACATATTTAAATGAAAAGTATGTAAAGTATGGCGTTATTTCCAATGAAATGAAAGAGGGTGTTGGTGAAGTATTATTAAAACTGCCTTGGTTTCATTTTGCTTGCCCCTGCTCACAGCCAAATATATTAACTTTTTTAAGATGTATAAGATTCCTAATGCAGAAATCATGTAGGGACAGATAGTAACATATAATAAAATAAAGGCCAGTCTTCTGATTAAGTATGATGTGTACAGAGAGGGCATGGACTAGTGAGGTTATACAATCCACAGAATGTTAGACTGGGCCCTTGAGGACATTATAAAGTTGTATCTGAATCTGACACAATAACAGTGGGATTGAATAGGAGGACTGCATTTTATTCTTGGTTATAGCCATTTAAAGGTGATTAGCACAATATTTGCTTTGTGGGAAATTAATAGATTTTCCTGGAGTGTGCAGAAGGGGATAAATAGATTATAAATTAGAATGGTTGACTGATAACTTTCTAAAAATATATTTCTAAAATGGAACAAATAATACCTATGATTAGAAATCTGGATGCAGCAATATCATGAATATTTGCAGGACATTTTCCATAGGCAGCAGACTTTTCATGACCCACATTATGAGGAAATAAAATCTGCTTACGTGAACTATAAATGTTATCAAGCAAATTATTTTAGATCCCTGCACCACTGGGGATTTAAAGGGATCCGAAAGAAATAATTAAATTCTGCCAGAAGGTTTGAGGACTACTAGTCAAAAGCTATATGGTTTTTAGATTCTGAATGTTAACTTTTAAAGAATTTTTCAAAACCTTTGTTTGATGCATGTAATGTACCCCTTGGTAGTTTTCAGAGAGAAGCAGTTGGAGAGATAGCATTGAGCTCACAACTAGAAGAGATAATGAAGGACAAAAATGTAAGGTAGTGTAGGACTTTGGCTAAAACAGTATTTGTATATCTTCTTTAACTGTCTTTCTGAGAAGAAACATAATGTGCAGTAATGAATTAAAGCTGAAGACTTTCCTGATTACAAAGCATATCCTAATATTTCCACAAAATGTACCCACTAAAATTCCAGGATACTGTTGTGCCTCCTGTTGTACTCCTTGAAATAAATCTTGAATGAATGTATACCAACTGCATCATTGTGATGAAACAACAATTAACTTGAGCACACATTCCATACACTCTTGTGTTACTATCTGGGTACAAGCTGGAATAAGTAATGAAAAATGAAATAAAACTATCAACTTTTCATAAGCTTCCATTTCATATGTATCTTTAAATGCCTAGCCATGCATTCCCATGAAAGTTTTAGCCCTTGTATGTAAATACAAATAATCTAGAGTCAGATAGACATAACACGAATAAGTAATGGAAAATAAAATAAAACAATCAACTTTTCATCAGCTTTTAGGTTCATAGGTATTTTTATATGCCTAGCCATGCATTCCCATGAAATGTTTAGGTCTTGTATTTAAATACAAATAATCCAGAGTCAGGTAGACATTAACATGTTACCCGAATCAATTAAGGATAAGAATGCTATACTGAGGTGAATTTGTGGTTACCCCTCCAATTGTCCAATTTAGAGTAAGAGAGTAAGTTGATTCCAAAATAAGTGGTATTCTGTTTGATATATCAATCCCTCCAATATGTTCCATTTATGTTACAAAAGAGGGTCCTGTCTGTTGTTCAATTGTCAGTGCAACCATTGGACTTATGGATGTGAAGTAGGTCTGAAAGGATAGGGTCTGTTGAAACTGTATAAAAAGCAGAAACTCCTCCCCCCAGTAACGTATAGGATACTGTGAAGAGCGACAAGACTTTTAGTTGCTAAATGCAGTTTTATGATTTAGGCTATTATTTTCTTGGTATGAAAATGCATCGGTCAGTCAAGGCGTTATACTCAAAGATCAGCCTAGTAAGTGCCAAATACAGTGAAACAATCATATCCCTGGAACTGGATGCTATAACATTACTAATAAGCTGTACCATGATAAAAGAACTTTTATACTATAGTGTTGTAGTATGTGGTAATCAAATGACAATTCATTCTCTACATAGGTTTCCAATTCTCTAACTACTGGATACATTTTCAAGGGTGTGTTGTCATTGTGATAGTTTTAGAGGATGTTGTGCTTTCTGAAGGATACTATTATACATTTTGTTTTACATTTAGTTTTAGCCCATGGTTTTGACACCAGCTATTTGATTTGGAAAGACCCACGTGGAGGATCTTAGGATCCTCTTGTGAATTTATGATGACACCAAGCTTGCAGTCATCTGCCAACTTAGTCAGCTATAAATTCTTAACATTTCTTTTGGCCGCCAATAAATAAATACCAAAGAAGAGTGGCCTAAGGACTGTAACTTGGGATACACCACTAGTGACAGGTCATTTAGAGGAGTTAAAGCTGACCACCCTCATTTTCTGGGTTCTGTTCATGGGACAGTTTACTATTCAGTGCATTACATATGGATTAACATTTAGCTGCAAGAGTTTGTCAATTATACTTGAGTGTTTGATAGTGTTAAAATGCCTTTGCAAGGTCTAGATATGTGATGTTTATAGATTTTCTCTCATCCATTACTTCTGTGACCTTATCAAAGAAGTCAACAAGGTTAGTTAGGTCACTTGCTCATGGCAAACACAAAATGACTTGAGTCAAGAGTTTGTAGGTTACCTATGTCTTTATTTATTAATTCCATACTGATCCCTCCCATAGCCTTAAAGATAAGGTTGATCAGACTCATGGGCCTTTGGTTACCCAGTTCAGCAGATGCCCTACTCCATTTGTCCAGCACAAAGCCTGTTTAAAGGCTAATATTGAATAGCCACTGCTGAAAGTTTGGCAGGTCCTGTTTCAGGCTGGCCAGTAGGCATCCTGGAATGTTATCTGTCCCCACAGAAACAGTGTTATTGCCCTTGGATACTGCATTAAGGACTTGTTCTTGGGAGATCTGGAGGTTATAGATGCAATTATGTAACCCGGGAATGTAGAGGAGAGAGAAGAGAGTAAAATGACATCTAAACTTGTCTGCTAGTAGGCTGACTATGTCCTCTAAGTCAGAGTATGTCATAGCATTTACTATTAGCTCTGTGCTGTGCATAGTTTCTGAGGTTTCTAACATAGTTGAAGAAAGACATGATTTTGTTTTCCCTGGGTGACTGTTTTTACCTCATATCTAGCTTTGCCAGATTTGATCAGTGACAGGTTCCCTGTCAAGTTTAACAAAAGTAGTTTTGGTATCCCTAGAATTACATTTATGTTTTACATGCAAATAATTTTTTTCTTCTATTATAGAACCTGTTTATGTCAGGGTTCTACTATAGGGATTTATTTTTAAATTTGGCTTTGTATTTACTTTGGAGGGGAACAGATGCATACATACAGCAATTCACATGTGAATTAAATTTGGCTATAAAGGATTCTGCATACAAAGTGGGGTCAACAGGTTTGAAGAGGTTAGTGAATTTTGCCAGGCCATCACTTAGTTTTAGTAGAGTAGCTTTAGCATAATCTCTGAATATCGGGGTATTAAAATATGCTTTCAGACTCAGTCTTATGGTGAATATAACTGATTTATGGTTCAATGCCCAAACTAACATACTCCCCACCACATGACTTCTTGATACTTCCTAACTAACATGCTCCTCCTAATAAATGTTCATGATACACAGGGGCACAACTCAGTTGGATTGCATGGCTTGGTTTATAAAGGTCCTGGTGTTCACTATATGACTATGAATTTATGAAGCTATAAACCTATAAGAGGAGGTAAACAATTAATAAGGAATAAAGCTGTTCCATATCGGTCAGTACCAAATCCAAGATTTTGATGCCTGTAGTTGGAGTGTAGAAAAACTGGCTAAGAGAGTTTGCATTTATGAAGTCCATAAATCTCTGGGCACACATGGTAGGGGATGTATAAGTTTTCCAGTAAATGGAGGTGTAGTTGAAGTCCCCTATGAGAAAGTGTTTAATTTGATCTACAGGGACTCCATACTAGTCAGGTAGGAGGTATTTACCGAGGGAGACATAGAAGAGTCCCTATAGTAAGCTATGATTTGGTATGATTTTTTAATGGTAAGTCAGTCGAGGAAGTGTATGTGTAAGTTGCTATCCTGTCTAACAAGTCTGGAGGTGAATCTTTGCTTTACAGATGTAGAGACATCATTGTCTTTAGTGCCTTCAATTAGTGTAGAGGGAAAAATGCATGGTAGACAGTGAAACCTTGCATTGATGGGGTGCTGTCGATGACCTTGAACCAGGTCTCCATGACAATGCTTATATGGATGCATTCTAGATTAAAGAATACCTGTACAGAGTGAATTTTTTTGTTAAGGTTCATAGCATTGTGCAGCTATAATTTTATGTTATCTGACATCTGTTTTGTTATGTTGCAAGTTTTGGAAGACTGATGTTGCCTAAAACAGGCACTGTGGGGGGTGGAAAAAGTTTTAGCCACTATATGAAAGACTAAGGAAGATTGGCACAGGCCATCCCTGGCAAAGCAGTTTGGACTGCCTGCCATCTCTTCCTAGACTGATGTATATTATGCCTCCTTTTAATAATACCAGAAGCTAACCAATTGTTGAAGTCACGAATCTTTTGTTTGTATTGTGGCATAATTTTTGGTGATGATAAAATGCTCTTCAAGACTAGGCTCATACTTGACTTCGACACTTATTCTGAGAGTTCTCTCATGTCTCTTTTCATATAGTCCAGGGAGGTATATCTCAAATTATTTACTCACACGTGTACTATGAATGTGATATATGTGTACTTATAGTGTAAGGATCTGAGCGCATGTGAGATATGGCAAATGCTTGCAAGCAAAAGGCAACTAACTTGGTCAGTGGTACATTTTTGTGATTCATTATTGAGTCACCTATGACTATGATGTTGAATTGAATGATGGTTTGACATATGGAAGTTGAGATACTATGATTTTTAGATGCATGTACTATTGTAGGTGCTGCCTGAGTTGAATGCTTGTAAGATTGCTGAGGGTACCTGTATCTTTAGTTATATTTAGGAGGCTTTTGTGGTTTAGATAGGTTACTTTAAAGAGCATCAGCATATGTAAGTCTATGTGTTTGGTCTGTATTCTGTATAACAAGTATATTATACCAAGACCCCCCATTAATATTCCAAAACGTGCATGCTGATTGGCCAGCGTGCACGTTGTAAATCGACTTATACTAATGGAAAAAGGTCTGGTCGCCCGGATTTTTTCCATTAGTATAAGTCTTTTTTTTAAAACACTGCCTCGCTATGTTAAAAGAGTTTAACATAGCGACACAGGTTTAAAAAAAGCAACGGAGATCTCCGTTGCTTTTTTTAAAGCTGTCTCGCTATGTTAAACACCTTTAACATAGCGACACAGTGTGTAAAAAGCAACGGAGATCTTGATTTCTCTATTGCTTTTTTTTTAAACCTGTCTCGCTATATTAAATGGGTTTAACATAGCGAGACAGCTTTAAAATAAGCAACGGACATCTCCGTTGCTTATTTTAAAGCTGGCTCGCTATGTTAAACCCATTTAACATAGAGAAACAGTAAAAAAGCAATGGAGATCTTGCTTTCTCCGTTGCTTTTGGCCCCAGCTCTGATGTACTGTGCAGGCATGCGCAGTACATCAGAACTGCCGCGGATGCCAGACAGCTGCGGAAGGGCAGCAAAGAGGCATTATACAATGCCATTATTTAAGAAAAGTAATTGTTTCTTTTCTTAAATAATGTCATAGTATAATAGCAATAACCCACTTCTGGGTGTGGGTAATGCGGGATTTACCCACGACACCGTAGGTAAATCCTGCATTACCCACACCCAGGCGTGCGTTATTGCTATAATGTGGTGCTGTGTGGTACTGGGAACCTATTTCCTCTTTGTAGCAGTTTTATGGAGTAGATTTTCCCTCAACAGCATTACATAATTAGATCTGTTATACCCTGTGTTCTTTTGTTTTAGTAGTAGGTGGTTATTAGTAAACATGAGACAATTGCTACATTGTCTCAGGATGCCCATTTCAACCAAACTGGTTACAGAATCAGGTGGAAAGTACAGAACCATGGCTCCACAGGTTAGCTAATTTATCTTGCAATAGAAGTACCACCATTGAAGTTTAGAGATGATTGGCTGGAGTACGTTCTGACTAAAATGAGCAGTTGAGGTCTAGAAATGAAGAGCAACACACCTCTTAGTCTGAACCAGGGGCTCTCTGCACAATTATTGGCTAATAGGTACACAAGAAATGTATGAAGTTGGTTATACAGAGAAAGCTTAGGCTCTCCATGTTATGATGAGCAGCACTGTGGAAATGTGAGTAATTTATAATAGTGCACATTTGTTTTTAATTCAAATGACCTACTGGCCAGTAGCAGAATAGTACACTTTTAGGGTATACATCAATCAGTGGCTTAAACATAACTAGGTTCTTCTAGTCTTTGTCCCAGTCTATTCTCCCTCAGTAAGTGGCACATACAAATTCCTCCTCTTTGATGATTCATTCAGGCAGTTATTAATACCCTTCCCTCCCTTTGCTACTGTATTTTCCCTTAATCCCAGTATGCTCAGGTCAGATGCATAGAGACAGTCTCAGATATATTCTGTCAGCAATCTTATTTAGAGCACACACACTGTGCTAGCATGAAAAGGTAGTTTTGCAGGATCAGCACAGCTTTTATTCACTTGAAGTAACACATAATCAAAGCAGACAAAAGTGAATACAGTTATTAACAAATGCTTATCTCATCCACAACTTTATCTGAAGACAGCAGGTAAACAAACTGGTCAGTCCAAACATCAAGCTTTTTAAAATATTTCAACATTCTCAAATACATTGCCATTATTTGGCCCAACACCCACAGCACAGCAGAGCAAAGTTTTCTTCTTAGTATGGTCAAAAGTTGCATACTAGACCAGCGTCACATTGCCATTCTCTATATGTTTCCCAGTGCTCCACTCTGTGACTCACACACTATGCATACTGGATAGCAGTGCTGACTGCATCAGACAGTAGTGTTTATATTGACACTGGACTACATCTTTGTCAGTATGGGGCAGATGTTGTATTTTTAAGCATCCATGTCACTTTTAAACAGTTTTTGTTGTCTGACAAATAAATAATTATTTCTCAGACAACAAGTACAGTGTTAATAGTTTGTGGGAGGTTTGTTCAAGCTGAAGAGAGGGTGGGAATTGTACTTTGAAGGAGGAGATTCCCTTAAAATGGAGGAGACTTGCATATAAATTAATAGTTTTGCCAGAAAACAGGCAGAAATATTGAACAAAATATATAACCTGGCTTTCCAGGGAAGACAATCACCACCCCACCCCTGCAAACCCAGGAAAGACCAATGAGTTGTGACAAAGGTAATGTGGACAGGTAGCGAGGATCTATGGATTGATAGCAAATGTTCTAAAGTTATTGAGGAAGTATTTTTATAATGATGTAGTGCTGTTTTCATCATCGCAAAAGTATTTCGGCTTTTCCTGGTTAGGGGTTGCCACAGCGGAACTCCGGTCCGATAATGATTGGCAGTGAATTTTTATGGTGTCGAGAACCCAGGGTTCAAGGAGGCACATCCACTCATGCACATACCTACCTGCGTGTCTTTTAAAGTGAATTTGACCACAGCGAGGATATGCAGACTCCGCACAGAAGGCATGCCAGCCGAGAATCGAACCGGAAAGCCTCTTGCTGTGAGGCAACAATGCTAACTGCTGCACCACTGTGGCATACATGGCAAGAGTATATTGTAATATTCAATTATAGCAGTTTAAGAATGTTGTGACTTTCACACATGATGAAATATTTGAACATTTTGTAGATTGCACTATGTAGCATGGGAATTTCAATGGATGATTTAATTTAATCTTAAGAGGAAAATAATCTTTGTTAGCATAAATTCATAGTTACTAAATAATTTTGTAGTCAGTTATTAGGTGATTCATTTGAAAATAGCTGGGAAGCTCAAACATGTCTAGCATTGGAGTTATCATAGGATAATAGTGTAGGCAAAGTTGTGGTTATAAACTGGGTATGGGAGGTTCTGCATTGGCTGGAACAATTTGACATATATAATCCTCCTATTTAAAAATGGGTATACATATCTGAGATTAATTTGATGCATTGCAATTATTTGTTTATGATGTAATGTAAAATATTATCCTTCTATCTGGTTGAGATGTGGTTGTATTATGACATATTATAAAACATACGCCCTTTGTTATTACTTAAAGAAGAAATACTTGTGTTAAATAATCTGAAATACCGACAATTAATGGGAGATTATATTTTCTGAAATAAGTAGTTAAGAAATAAAAACTCTAGATTTACAATTGTTGGCAATTTTATTTTAAACAGCTGAAGAACTGTGGTTTAAACAATGATCATAGTATAACAGGCAAGATTTCATATCTGATTGAAGTTTTAAATTTAGGTCTATAATTTCAGATTTTTTTTCATATTTCCTGTTTTGTTTTCTAGTGCCAGTATTTTCTCTCCATACAAGTTGTAGCTATTTAAGTAGGCATCATTATTAAAATCGATGTATTCTGTCATTGAATATAATAAAAGAAAGGTAAAGCAATATAAAATAGAAAAAACTATATTTGGGTATGCCAGTCACAATTATGTTATTTTTTAAATGTATTTATTTTATTTTTACTGTTTAACTCTAGCTGAACTGCACAACTTGAATGTATGCATACATATTTTTACCATGTAGAAATGAGATAGATAAATTAGTGAGTTCTTAAAAAATATTACAAAAATTGTAAACAATGAACAGTAATAAATTAACCATGTGCTAAATATTACATTTCAAATGTTCATGTTATGGAAATGACGTATTCCATAATGTATAAAATAAAGGTTATTGTCAAATCTGTTACATTTCTAAAGCAACAGTATATTGATAAAAGACAGACACATTGGTCAACAGTAACATAAGGTAAGAAAATTGGGATTTTAAAGTTACCTATTCCTTCAAAAATGCATAACTGCAATAAAGTAATCCATGCATCATTTTCTAACACTAAACAAAGGAAAGCTGATAATGTGAACTGTAGATTCTTAAGAAATTTGATATGCAAAACCGTTTCATAAATATAACAGATTAGGCTGCCAGTTTCAATTTTTTTTTATAAAATAATGGTTTGAAAATTGCATGTATAATGGAACAGATTAAGGTTACAGATTTTGCTGAGAACATTAAGATGCACATGATGTTAGGGGCCAAAGACATTTAGTATGATCTACAAGAAAGTGGGAAAAGTAATCACTTTAACTGAAGAAGATTAGGACTGGGAATTATTAAGGTAGATTAATAAATGGTAAAACAAAATGACAAATTCAAAATGACTAAAGATATTAATTGGCAAAGTGATATGTTTCAGAGTTCTGACAGAAAGTTCAGAAACCAGCATAGAAATGTTATCCTGAGGGAAGAAGCAAACTAAAAAGCTGTAGTGGTCACATAGTAATCACTTTAATCATTTTTTATGAGCTTTTTATAAGATGAGTATCAGACAGACTGGTGTAAGTGGACATAATTATGCACTAAGAAGGCAATTTGTTAATTATTTCAGACCACTAATTTACACAGAAGTTGTTGAAAATTTCATCTCAATTATGTTACTGAAATGTCAGTATCATTCAAATTGTATGGCCATATCCAAGTCCCGTGAATGACAGCATCTTTGGGATTTAAAAGATGTGGTCCTCTGAGACATCTGCTGGTGGCTTGCAAGTATTTTTAACTTTACTAAGTTTGGTTGCGCAGGTGATGCATACTAAATCATTTTAGTTCTTAGGCATGTTGCATGAGCATTGTTAAAAAGTTGACTTAACCTTGCAGGTTTGCTTTTTATTCTTCCCCTTTATTTCCTCTTCTCTTATTGATATTTTAGATACCGTTCCCTCTGTGTTGCTTAATACTGTTTTACTTTGGTGAAGTGCCAAGTCTAATTTAGGTCTGCACTTACATGTTCTTGGGTTTGCTATAGCTCTTGTAAGTGGTATACCTAACTATGCATTTTACAGATGTATGAACTAATATTTTCAGTGAGGTGTTTCTAATTTTAGCATGTTATGGATTCTAACATTTAATAATTCAAGCTTTTAAATACAGCAGTGATTCTCTTGTGTTCCCTTTTCCAATGAAAGCAATCCCTACTGTTTTTCACTGAATAGGTGACTGATGATCAGATTATCAGACCTAAACAATTGCTGGCTTCCTGTCATTAAACATACAGAATATTGAGAAACATTTTCCTCAATTTCTCCATCATCTCCAAATTTGCATGGTCTTGGAACCAATGTGCATGTAGAGTGTTATATCACCTTATGCTGCATTGCAGTGCTGGTAATTGATATACCTGATATGAGAATAGAACCTACAACCTTTTGCACCAAAGGTGTGTGTGTGTTACCTGTGTTGCCACTGACACTGATTTTTCCCTTCTCTTAACTGTTCGACATTCCATGGATAACATGCTTAAGTTATCCGCTAAATGCAACTAGGATCTGTAGATGGGAAACAGAAAATGTACCCCAGGACTGCCCCTTGTACTACTAATAGATAGAGGCAGATCCTAAATGATTTTTCCCATGCATGGGTCCCCTAAAATTATCCATGTTATGATCCCAGTTATTTTCATTAATGGTAGTATATAATTATTGGCAATGGGATGGATAGGGCAAATATCCAGTCAAATGGGATAGGTTAATTCAAGAATAAAAAGCAAAACTGGCTAGCCTTAAAGTGGCCCACAAGGGCAACTAGTCTAGAACTTACCTACAAAACTATTTTATTCATTTAATTTGTCAGAATTCAAGTCACTAGCGATTCGGACCATGGAACTAATAAAATAAATAAAGCATCCAAAAATATTCTTTTTTTAAAGGAATAATTGCTGATTCATGTTGTAGTACAATTTTTTGTGCACTGAGAGTCTATACTTTGCTGAACATATATTTTTTAAATACTATGCAGTACTTAACAATGCACTCTTTCTTTGAGGTATTACCTTACAGGGGATTGGGTTACTATATTTCATTGGCTCATAATAACTTTTTGACTCTGTAAATGGGTTAGTTGTGCGGTGTGACATATGAAGCCAGTGAACAGAGAGATAACATCAGGATGTAATGTTCTCAGTTAGAGGATACCTTAAGTATGCCATCTATGCATACCTCTCAACTGTCCAGAGTTTTGCAGAAAGTACAGATTTTTGCCTCCTATTTTTCATCTGTTTTCCATAAAATCTGTGGTGTTCTGGAAAATCACTCAGGATTGATGTCACTAACTTATGACATACATTTGACTTTCACAAGTGTTTCATATTTTATATCCTGCAGAAAATGCATCCTAACACAAATCTAAGTATTCTAGCAGCTTTATAAGGTTAAAATTTCACTATTTAAATTCTGTCCCTATTGTTGGGTCTTTGTTCCTCCATTAATTTTGGCTTTGTCCAGATTTCTTGCACTAAAATGTTGAGAAGTATGAATCTATGGAGTGTTGGACAGTCAAGAGAAGAGAAAAATCAGCAACTTTTTGGTTGGATATAAGGAAATAGTTTGTACTTACTCTAACATCACTTACCTAAATCTGTTACTATGGCATTTTGACTCAAGAATTTGTAAAGTCATGAAAAAGGTTTTATATTGAACTCTGTTAATTTTTACAATATTACTTTTTGGCTAGATAACATGGCTTCTTCTATGGCCATTGACGCAATCATTGTCAATGAACTCAGCAGAGAAAAGGGCAAAAGAGTTCTTTTTGACAAAGATTTTCAAGGTGCAATGTTTCAAGTTAAAATATGATATACCATGGTTAGCTGAGCAACAACGCTGTGATAAGTTTTGTACAGCTGTGAAGATGGCTGGGTTTGTACAGCTGGGAAGATGGTTGGGTGAATGTTTGGTAGTTACCATCCTTCCCTCTACAGTTACTCACGTTTAAATATCTTGTATGATGGAACATTGTGGGGTCCTAAAATTACTGAGCAGCTTGACAGTGTTGAACACTTTCTGCTGATTTGTTGATGGATTAATAGATGCAATGAAGGACTGGAGGCATGCCCACTTTGTGGACAGTATTGGTTTTCTTTCAGAAAGTACACTGGTCAAGAATTCTAAATATTTAACAGATGATCTGAATAGAAAAATCTGTCTGAAGTGCCTCCTTCATTATTTGAGACATATCTATCTGTCCAAAAAAGTGTTTAGAAGTGCTATCACTGACTATTTAGAGGTGAAACCTGTTTCATCTTTTGCCTCAGTGTATAGTGTACTTGTACCATTTTATGCTAGTAGGTAGGATCTGGGTTTTAATTCATTCTTCCCAAAGATGACATGCAGTCTCTCCTTTTACAGTCCCTAATGTTCCTTATGAAGGAATGTAGCTATCAGCTCTTTCTCCTATAGTAGTTCTCTGTATTAACCAGTTTGAGTTGTAAACATGTAGTTTTGTCCTGCTTATTGCTGCCTACATCAGTAACTTTTTTATAGAAGCCAAAAATTGTCACTTTCTGGGTTTACAGAAAGTTTATTTTCACTCACTGTGTTGGAATGTTACATTCATTCTTTAGACATATTGATTTTTGCTTCTAAACTATTTCTGAAATCTACTCTAGCTTCTGTAGGACCTTAGATTCCTCATGCACGAAACATCATTATCGCGAAGGTTTCTGTGCTTATATATGTCTCTCACATCAGTCAGATGTTTCACTGTTTGTGATCATTCTATGTTGGTGCATAAGAGGATTGCACTCTTTCTTTTTATTTGACAGCAGTTAAAATTCAAACCAATAAAATCAAATCACTGGCTTGTACTCTGCATACAGTTTTATTAACCTCTCTTTCTATGGTCTTGGATGAGTTTGAAGTGGACTGAAAGATCGATAATTAGATAGATCAATAGACAGGTAGACAGACAGATAGACAGATCGATAGCCTTTTTCATTTGGCAAACCACTGCTAGTAAATATAAACAACTACATCTAAATAGTCTTAAGAGTTTTCCAGGGGATCATTTTGTTCTTATTCATGAGGTCTTTGATAGGAATCTAGGATACTCTAGGATGTTTATTTTCCCATTGTCTAGTAGTTTTTGTATGCCAGCCAGTCTCCAAGGAGGCAGTTGTCTAACATTAGTTTATGCAGTGATTTGTGCTGCACTTTTATCATATTCTAAACTGATATACGTCTCAGTTTTAAGTCCATGGGTAGGTTTGTATGCTCATATACTCAGATCTGATACCAGAAAGGTTTGATATTTTAGTATCAGCTTTTCACTGACACTAGATCCCTCTAATGAGTACCATCTTGGTTGTGTCGGCTTTACTCACTCAACTCATAACTGATTCTTATTGTATCTGTGTTGTGCTGCAGAAGTTTTAGCTACTAAGCAAGGGTGAAATTACTTGCCAAGTATAGTAAAATTTAACCAGAATGGTTAACATTGTATTCTCTTAATATAAAGGGTAAACTAGACTAAGACTTTAACTGAGAAAAAAAAGCTGCCAGATAAAGCAAGGTAAACTACAAAACAGAAACATCTGCAATGGGCTTATTAGCAATACCTTTCCCTCCATTCCCTTAGCCAGTCCTGCCTGGATTGGTGTATGTTTTATATTCAGTTTCTTGTGAGACTGAAAACTTTAAATTTCTATTTAGCAGGAAAACAACTCTGCTTTCAGAGCACCATAGAATCTGGGTCCCTAACAGGAGCAAATATGGCTACCTGTAAGTAATTAACAAACTATTGAGGGCTGAATAAATCTCACTGCAGAGAACAGAGGTATAAGCAGAGTGTTACAGCTTCCAGGTGACATCTAATAGCATTTGGTGATGCAACTGACTTATTTCTGAGTACACTACACATATGCACAGAAAAAAATTGTTATCTGACTAATCCCCTTTAAATTGCATGACTGTTATTACTGTTACTCACATATTATACAGACTCAGACAAACATTGTCTTAGTCCAGCTACAGTCCTCTGTTTCTCTTTGTTTATAATGTTCTCTAGGCAGCCATGTACATATAACTTGCATACTGCATCTAAACAAAGACAGTTCATCAAGATCCTTGAAGAATGAGTGGATGTGATTCAGGAAAATTGTCACCATGAAGCTGGGCTGGTACAATATGCAAAGATGTAGCAAACATCTTTATGATTCACAAAACATGGTAGACAACTGGGCAAAACATTGTATGTAGTCTTATTATATTACGCAGCCATAGTTCCCTATAAATAGTGTAAAAATACAAATTAACCCGTTGTCTACTGTAAGTCAAGACCACAAAACAGTCAGTATATTAGCTGGTCTTATTGTGGAAACCTATGGGACTCCAGCCACATACAATCTGATTACATTGCACACGATATACAGAAATCCTCCACACATTCATAGATAAGCACACACACACACACACACACACACACACACACACACACACACACACACACACACACACACACACACACACATACACACACACAGAATCTCATTTCCACAGAAAAAAATGTCCATCATAGAGACAGAAAATCCTACACAGAGACACAGTCCCTTGTGGTGCAGTCAACACTGCTACTGCAAACGCATGTTACTCTTTTCCTGCTTATTGATGCTCATGAGATCCCACCAATTGAAGCTCACACTTCATCAAATCCCCTCATTATACAATTTTATGGCAAAGGCTCTACCTCTGCCATCATGTCTATGGCAAGTGTTTTATTGAATGGGTCTATATTACAACATCAAAAACCCAAGTCAGCGAATGTATATTTGCCAACCACTAGACAGCAAATTGTCATTTCTGTGAATGGCCACTTCAGCAAATTTTTTCATGGGGGAAAAAAATTGCTTGGCCAAGCAGAATTGAGACAGTATTCCAAACTTGTCAAAGTGGGGCACTTCACCTCCCACATCCCCCTAACTAAATATACCAACTCCATGATCGCACTACAGTGGGGAAAAGGGCAAATTCACAATGATGGCCAAGCAATTTTTTCCCCTAGAAAAAAAAATTCACTGTAGTGGTCATTCACAGAAATGACAGTTTGCTGTTTATTGGTGGTCAGGCAGGTGTCTGCTGACTTCAGTTTTCCATAAAGTAATATAGACCCTATTGAATCACACATAGCCATAGGAATGAAGCACATAACAGAAAGGTATGATATTTATTAACATATACCTTACTATATAGCTTTGCCCTGCTGTGCTGTACCGTGATGTGATGCAACACAGGGGAGTATAACTCTTATAAAGATACAAACAGGATAGAGGATGATTTGGACACAGGACCGCATAGTGTACCAGTGTACACCATGCAGTCCTGTGCACAGTTCTTAAAGAATCCAGGTACTTTGTAAAATACCATTCTTTATTAACCTCCACCTTGAATGATGGTGTACAAAACATAGTTTTCAGAGTGCTTTAATGCCTCTATGCACTGTCTTTATGAATACTAGAGACTATTAGCTGTGAAACTGCATGGTCTTCAGGAATTTATACATTTTATAATAACTTAGGAAAAGTATCTCAAGAACTGTAACAATTGCTTCAGGCTCATACAGGATTTTTACTGATGGCATAAATACTGATATCAGCAAAAGATATAATACTTAGACGTTCTAGCAGTAATCAACTTACATACATCAGTTCAAGGCTAGTTGCTCTTGCAGGCCATTTTAAGCCTAGCCAATTTCACTTTTAAAGGTAGAAATCAGATGCTGTACCTCGTGTCTGTGAGTTAAACACCTTAACCATTATGCAAAAACCCATTGCCAGAAATGGATTGCACTGTGTCCATATTTTTGTCTACACTTATTTGTGTGTTTTCTCATAAAAGTATACCATAACACATCTGCCAGTTAATAATACAACAATAAACCATTATTTCATATCCAAAAATAAACTCTCCAGTTTTCACAGTAAAATACATAAATTCCAAAGCATACGGTTAAAGAACACATGTTCAATGGAATTAGTCTATACTCTTCAATCAATTAGAAAAATCCACTGAAAGTGTGAACCCTTACAGTGGACACACTGTCCTATGAAGTCTTGCAAGGTTCTTGTGCTCACTGAAGCCATGATATGTAGAACAAATACTGATCTCACTGGGATTTGCAATGCAAAAGTAACTTTAGCCTCCTTGCCCAGGGCTAAAATACACAATTTAACAACTATATTAAATTGAGTGTAGGATGCAGTGAGAAATATGAGATGCTGTCTAGGTGTCAAAAGACATATAGGTGGGCATGGCAGTCAGATGTACTGGCCCATAACAGAACCAGCTATACACTGAGATGCTTCTAGCATTTTTAATGATGTCAAAGGTTTGACAAAAACGTATTTTTATTTAATGACTGGTTGAGAAAATGGCATAACAGAAAGATAATTCTCTTTCTAACTATATGGAAAGGTGGATAATTCCACAACATACATTATGATTGATAGGCTGCATCACTCCTTTTAGAGTTCATGTACTGAATCAAATATCTGCCAAAGCTATTCAATCTTTTTAGACAAAATCCAGACTTATCTTCAACTAAGATAACTCACCAAAGTCTGCAGTAAAACATAAAACTGGAGGAAGAGCACATTCAGTAGTCCAATGATTATGAGGGGGGATATAGTTCCCCTCACTAGCGCACACCTAGTAACGGTTATTGTGGAACCTCTTTCTTCCTATAAGGTACTCTTGGATCCAGGTAATCACACAAATGAAGAGAGTATATACTAGTTTTACAGTTGGTATCAATAATGCAGATAACTGCATGTACTTTTACAACACCCCATAAGAGATGCCCTGTGAAAAGGAAGAGATTACTATTATAACTTATAGTGTAATCATAGGCAAAGGGATGATATTATGAGAGGACTTTAAATATCCAAATTTTGACAGATCAAACTACCTCTCAGAAAAATACATAGTCACAAATATTAGTAAATTTCTTTAATAAAAGTTAACTAATTAGAAACCAGACAAAAGGCAGTAATATTTATTTTTTAATTTGTTAGATAATAGTGAAAATTGATTGCTCTGAAGAACCTTTTTCATAGTGGCTTAGGCACAATTCAGTCACAATAAACAGGAAGTAAGTTACAAGTCATATTGTTAAATGGGTATAGAAATGCTGTAGTACAAATAAATAGATACATGTTCGTTAAGATAAAGACATTCAGTAAGATGAAAAAAAATGACAATTTTATGTTACTGAAGCAATTGGAAAAAAAACACTGCCTTGTATAACTCTCAACTGTCCAGATTTTCATAGAATGCTTAGATTTTTATCTCATATTTTTGTTCTATTCCTTATAAAACTGATGTTTTTTTCTGGGAAACCACTGAAGATTGAAGTTACTAAATAATGACATACATTTGAGTTTCAGATAATATCCTTCAGAAAATGTATGCCAACACAAATTCTATTACTCTAGCAACTTTCTAAATTTGTAAGAGCAATATTTAAAATCTGTCCCTATAAGTATGCGTCTTGTAGTTTGGATTTATTAAATCAAAAACTAGTGACTCTAGGAGATGTAGCAGATTAACATGTTAAAATAACTATTTATGTTACATGCTAAATTAAGGCTAGTAGTTGTCATGACTACTACTAATGACATCAGAGTGGTAGCTTTGGGTCTCAACAGTTTTCAGATTATTATAGCAATAACCCACACCTGGGTGTGGGTAATGCGGGATTTACCCATAGTTGGCGTGGTTTGGTCCCGAGGGCGAAGCTCGAGGGACCAAACAAAGACAACCGTGGGTAAATCCCGCATTACCCACACCCAGAAGTGGGTTATTGCTATTATACTATGACATTATTTAAGAAAAGAAACAATTACTTTTCTTAAATAATGGCATTGTATAATGCCTCTTTGCTGCCCTTCCGCAGCTGTCTGGTATCCGTGGCAGTTCTGATGTACTGTGCATGCCCACACAGTACATCAGAGCTGTGGCCAAAAGCAACGGAGAAAGCAAGATCTCTGTTGCTTTTTACTGTTTCGCTATGTTAAATGGGTTTAACATAGCGAGACAGCTTTAAAATAAGCAACAGAGATGTCCGTTGCTTATTTTAAAGCTGTCTCGCTATGTTAAACCCATTTAACATAGTGAAACAGAGTAAAAAGCAACGGAGATCTTGCTTTCTCCATTGCTTTTTTTTTTAAAGCTGTCTCGCTATGTTAAATGGGTTTAACATAGTGAGACAGCTTTAAAATAAGCAACGGAGACCTCGCTATGTTAAACCCATTTAACATAGCTAGACAGGTTTAAAAAAAAAGCAACGGAGAAAGCAAGATCTCCGTTGCTTTTTACACACTGTGTCGCTATGTTAAAGGAGTTTAACATAGCGAGACAGCTTTAAAAAAAGCAACGGAGATCTCGGTTGCTTTTTTAAAACCTGTGTCGCTATGTTAAACTCTTTTAACATAGCGAGACAGTGTTTTAAAAAAAGACTTATACTAATGGAAAAAGTCCGGCCGACCGGACCTTTTTCCATTAGTATAAGTCGATTTACAGCGTGCACGCTGGCCAATCAGCATGCACGTTTTGGAATATTAATGGGCGTCATGGTATAATGGCATTTCTTACATGGTAACATATTCCATATTGTTGAAGTTATTTTAGGTAAGTTACATAGATTTTGCATATTCTACTCAGTTATGCTGGGCCTTCCTACTCCTCTTCAGAAATTCTTTGACACATATTTATTCTTAAAGTACAAAAAAATCACAGCCACTAACCATTCAAAATGAAGGGATTTCTTAAATGATTAGATTGATGAAATTAATGATGCTCAATATGCTTTTGTAGGGTTTTCCCTGGGTGCTTCAGCATCATCCCATTTTGATTAGAAGAGGGAGTGAAGAATTGTTAAAGAATTTTTGACTCATATAAATGGGATAAACTATTTCTTACAATTTTCTTGTGAATACTGGTCAAAATAATACCTTTTTACACTACAAAAGCATACACCCCAAGAAAATAGGGTTGCCACCTTCCTTTGTGGTGAAAACCGGAGTAAAGCCACACCCCTCATGTCACCAGTAACCCCGCCCAACCCCCCTCTCCCGCCCACATGCCGCCCATTTTGTGATGTCGCGATGACATCACTCAGCAGGGAATGCCCTCTTTTTCTGTTCCTGCTGCTTGCTTTTGGCTGATTTACTATGCTTTTCTGCAAACAAAACATAGTAAATCAGCCGATTTACAAACTCCGATAGTCTGTTTTCTTTTTGAAACAGAATACCGGAGTTTGTACAGTGTTTTCCGGACTACCGGAGAATCAGTTTGATTTCTGGATAGTCCAGAAAAAAAACGAAGGGGGTGGCAACCCTACAAGAAAACCAAAGAAAATATTGTCAAAGGGCAATTAATGCGAGTCAACAGTTTAAGTAAAAGACATCAAGATTTTTTTCAATGAGGGCATGAGCCTATGCAACAAATTTTTGAGCAGAGATTACCCAAATTAATTGGTGTCAGCTTCTTTTAATGAAGTATATAAGAAAATAAGATAAAAGTTCAGAGAAGAAGCCGAAAAAAGGGGATTTTCGAACTTCTATGCAAATTAGTAATAGCAAGGATTCAATAAAGTCTAATGTATCTGTGTACACAGTCATGATTTTCCCTCGGCAGCACGCCATGCATATTAATTGTGGTGCATGCCTAAGGGAGGTCAGAACAACATGAATATTGAGTCTGTGTAAGACTTATGGCACACCCACGTACCTTTTGGCCCCTTAACCTTGACCAAATGATGTATTTATTTATTTATTTATTATTTTACATTTATGTGCTTGTTTGTGCGATGCCCCATGCTATTTAGCTATGCTTAGCTTTGCACAGCCATTCAGCAGACACGTGCCAGACATCTATAAATAGAAACCAGATGTATTCAAATCATATTTTTTTATGTGCTTGAATGATTGATGTGCCATGTTATTTAGCTATGCTTAGTGCTGCATACTTATGCATTAGACATATGCTAGACAGCTAAAAAAAGATGCTGGATGCATTAAATTGGTGTAGTTCTGTGGTGCTTAGCAATGTGCAGACCCATGCAGTGACACTGTGCTAAGCTTACAGTCACCTTCACAGTATATCTAAAGATATATGAGCTCCCGTCACTATCCCAGTGGCTAGATAGGTTGAGTCATGACCTACAGTGTAGTAGGTCCTGGGCAGTAATGCCTTTTACATATACTGCTGTGAAACTGTGTCAGGTGACTGAAACATCAGTTGACTTTAAATTAAATAATTTTTAGAAAAGGTGAGCAATGCTAAGCATCACTTAAGCATGGTCAATGGTCTTTTCATGTTTGCTCATTGCTAAGCTTCACTTAAACATAGGTTCTGCAAGTTTGCACAATGCTAAGCGACGTGGCATATTTTTGAAAGTTACAGTACGATATGGAAAGATGGGAATGCAGCCTATTTAAAGGGCAATAGCCAGGAATTTCACATTATTCCTTTGAATCCTGACCTTGACTGTGGGTATGGTTGCTGTTGTGGGGGGAAGGTGGGCACTTTAGGGCACAATAGTGGGGTGTGCTGGAATCCAGGGTTTTCATTGGACTCATAGTAGATGACTATGAACCTCAGCTGGTACAGGGTGAATATCAGGGCTCAGAGTGTAAGTCTGAGGCCTGGGATAGCTTGGCCATGGCCCTGACTAGTGCAACTGGTATTGCTCACACTGATGAGCAGTGTCATCACCATTATGATGATCTGTATTGAAGGAAGAGGGGAACCTTGGATACCTGGATCTGAGAAGCATGGGCTAGGCATACCTCATAGAGAGTTAAGTATGTTTTCTAGTCATTTATAAATATACATTCTAAATTGGTGCAAAACTGGTATTGTATAATGGTTTCCTTCTCTTACAACAGCTGCAGAACAGAGGGCTTGCAATGTCCAGTCCCATGCAAGGCATTTGACCAGGAGGAGGCAAGTGAGTGGTATGTAAGAACATAAGTAAAGTAATAGCATAATACATAACTTAATAATAAAATAATACAGCTATTGCATTCTTAACAGTCATATATGAAATACCTCGGACATCATAAACTTTTATTAATGTGTCAGTGCATATCTGAACTGTTAAAGCAAGTTAATGCAGGTAAGCAGGCACTATTGTGTAGCATAGCTTCCAACCCTTAGTTAATGTTATAGTTTACCCAGATTAAGAGTCAATGTTGTGGTCTGCTCATTGTCTGAAATATGCTGTAGATAGCACTCAATAAATGAATAGGGTAAACATGTAAGTTAACAGAAGTCCTACACAGCTATCCATGTGTTTAAATGCAAGATTTAAAATAACATGACTCAATAAAGTGTAAAAGGAGACAGTGCTCTGATAATTATTATTTTTTTCAAATGAAATGTTCAGTATTACTGTAGTCACTGCTTGTGGGTTCTAATTCCACACCAGCCAAATGAGAAATTCTGCAGTATTTAATACTGTTTTAGCAGGTAATAAATAAATGTTGTGCAATACCCAGATTAAGAGTCAATGTTGCGTTCTGCTCATTTTGTCTGAAATATGCTGTAGGTTGCAGTCACTAAATGAATATGGTAAATGTGTAAGTTAACAGAAGTCATACACAGCTATCAGTGTGTGTAAATGCAAGATTTGAAACAACATGAATCAGTAAAGTGTAAAAGCTCTGATAATTTATTGTTTCAAATAAAATGTTCATATTACTGTAGTCCCTGCTTGTGAGTTCTTTTCCCACACCAGCCATCTGAGAAATTATGCAGTATTCAATACTACATTGGCATGTCATAAATGAAACATAACCATGCTTACATATGAAGTGCACACCCGCAGAACTGTGCCATGACTGTCCAGCTTTCAAGTATAATTGGTGTACAAGGACATACCTCTCAACTGTCATGATTTGTGCAGAATGTACTGACTATTGCCCCATATGTCTTGTTTGTTTGGTGTATGATTTTGTTTTACTGGCCAGCCTCTGCCACATTGTTGGAGATCAAAGTCAGAAAAAAAAATATCAATCCTGTGATTTGTAGATATATGACATCACAAATCTGTTATCAGAACACCTTGATACTATTGTATGAGTGCACTATGTAAGAATGTTCCCTGTCATTGTGCCTTTTTACCACTATTATGTATGGCTTGGCTCATAATGTCCCATGCTAAGAGGTCGAGAGGTATGTACGTGGAACATCATAGATATAATAGATATAATATAATATAATATATGAATGATTGCTGGGTGCATTATGATCTGTACTACAATGTGTATATGTGTGTGTGTGTGTGTGTGTGTGTGTGTGTGTGTGTGTGTGTGTGTGTGTGTGTGTGTGTGTGTGTGTGTAAAGAACATGGTAGTATTTCAAATAATGAATGTCACAGCAGTCAGTGGTCTCACAAGTGAAATCTAGCATATCTAGAAGTATGTAGTTGTAGTCTGTTTAGTGATATTGTGAAGAAACTGAAAACACAGTCATCTGTGTTAGCATGTCTGGCAGGAGATTTGTGCATATTATTAGATTAACTTGTATTGCATGCCAGCATGGCTAATTGTGAAAATGTAAATAAGTTTTTAAATGTTAAGTATTTCTCTATTTAAGCAGAATGTTTAAAGAATCTGTCACTGCTTTGATATATTTCTAACTGCCCATGTTTGAAAGGGACATTCTAAAGTACAAACTGTGGAGAATCAGCTGAACACTGAATGATGTCATTAGGATGTTCCTGGTTGGTAAGAGATTATTTAAGCAGCTGACTTATATTTTGAACTTAAACAGTTGAGACTACAGTTTGTCAAGTAATGAGCAATTTGTCAAGTACCAGGCAGTCAGTGGACACCAAGAAAAGAGAACTACTCAAGTCAGAAGTGACAAACTTCATGACACCCATGCAGATGGGAACTGAAAGTTCGACTGCTGAATTCTACACTAAGGCACTGTACAAGCACATCCATCCATGCATGAATCGTGCCATCCCAAATAGAACCAAGATGCTCTCCTCCAAAAAAAGGAAGCCAATCTGGCGGAACCTTCCCATAAACAAACTTTACAACAAAAGGAAGAAACTGTTGCAGAAAAGAGGAAAATCCCAGGATGCAAAAAACTCCCTTACCAGCCTCAGTAAGAAGATGAGATCCCTCATAAAATCCTCCAAAGCTAGTTACGAAAATAAAATTTCCAAATTTTCTAAAGACAACCACAAGGCATTCTATAGCTATGTCAAGAATCTAAATGACAATGCTCAGATCTGCTATGAGCTACAACAGAATGGCATTAAATATATCAATCCCAAGGATATTGCCTATATCCTGGCAGATCGATTAAGTGCCAGCTTCACCCCCCTCTCACCCCCTAAAGTGCCCATCTCAATACCGAAAGATTGCCAAATTCTGGTAATAACTGCCACACAGGTAAAAAATGCACTCTCCAAAGCTAAGAATACAGCATCCATGGGACCAGATGACATCCCTGGCTGTGTACTACATGAACTACAAAATAAACTGGCACCTCACCTAAGTGTCATGTTTAATCATAGCCTCACCTCAGGCTTTGTGCCCACTGATTGGCTCACAGCTGCAGTTATCCCACTCCACAAGGGGGATCCACCTTGGATCCTGGGAACTACTGCCCCATCAATCTGATGAGGCTAATCTGCAAGGCCATGGAACATATTATCATGGAACTTATAAACAAAGACATTGGCAAACTTCAAACACTGGACCCCACCCAGTTTGGGTTCATAAAGGCCGATCTTGTCTCCTGAACCTGATTGACTTCTTACAATCATTCCCCAGAGATGTGGACGAGGGTAAGGCAGTCCACACAGCCTATCTGGACTTTGCCAAGGCCTTCGACATCATCCCCCACTCTGGAATCATAGATAAACTTACTAAGCTGGGCATTATTCCCTACATCACTCAACAGGTTGCCAACTGGCTTACTGACAGAACCCACACTGTAAAAGTCGCCAACTCCAAATCCAGCTCCAGACAATTGACAAGTAGATAACCTCAGGGTTCAGTCCTGGGACCGCTCTCGTTTGGCATCTACTTCTCTGAAGTACAGGCCAGCACTAAGGGACTCTGAATAACAAAGTTCACAGATGACTGCAAACAGGGAGCCATTATTGAAACCCCAAATTATGTGGATATTCTACAAAAGGGCCTTATAGAAACAGATGCTTAGTGCCAGAGCCATGGGCTCAAGCTCAATGCCAAGAAATGTATAGTCATCCCCTTTGGGAAAAAATATGTACCCATGAATTACCACTTAGGTGGCAGTACACTAAACACGAAAAGTGTGATAAGAGATTTAGGGACACAGGTGGACAGTGGATCCACCTTCCATAACCACATTGCCACAACAGTCAGGAAATCCTTTTATGTGGCACACCTCATCACTAAGGGCTTTTCATCCAGAAAAAAGGAGGTCATTGTCCCACTGTACTCATCTCTCATTAGATCCATTATAGAATACAATGCCCCGTTTGGTATGTACCTCTCAAGACATCTGCAACAACTGGAAAGGCCGCAGAAATACCTCACTAAAAGGATCACAGGCCTAAAGCAGATGCCCTATGCTGACCGTCTAAAAAAACTCCAGCTATACTTTTCGCATATCATCTACACAGAGGTGATCTCTACTTAACATACAAGGCCATGTCAAACCCAGAGCTGTTGGACATGCTACACTTAAAGAAATCCCAATCCTTTAGAGCCACATGCTCCAGGGATCTAAACCTTGTCATCACAATGAATAAAACATGCTGGAGGGATAGGTTCCTGACCCAGAGATTCCCCAGACTCTGGAATAGACTGCCCATACATCTCAAGCAGATCGCCTCTTTGGCCCTCTTCAAAAGGAACCTTGATGATTGGATGGGAGATAGAAATTCACCCTGGGGATCACGTCAGTCACCCTGCTAGACAGGGGTCCAGGGAAGTAAATATTGTGGGAAGAAATAGCCAGGGAATTGTTATGGCTAGGCTAGTATAGGCCCTAGGGCCGATAGCCTAGTACCAATCTATGAGCCTATGAACCTATGAACTCGCCAAGAAAACTGTAAGCTAGCCTTGGCCTTGCTATTATATCTTAGAGTAGATCAGAGACAGTATTCTTTAGTTATATCCAGAAAGCGTAGTTATTAAGATAGAGTTTTTCTAGAATAATGGAATCCTATCCTGCAGTTTGATTTTACATTTCTGGTGATTGAATTATGTTGTTTATTGAGAGTTATTGATTTACAATCTTGTAATCGTTTTTACTTATTATTAAATGTTTTTCATTACTTTACATTGTGTCTGGAAACCAGTGTTTTACTTTAGAGATTAAAGAGTGCTTCTACCTATTTGATACTCCCCATATCACCTTGAAGGCTGGCTGTTCTGGTCATAGCTATCATTTATTTTGATAATTAATTTTCATAATTGGACACCCCTTTAGAAGGGCATGAAGACCCTCTGATTAGTGGCAGCATTACTGTATTATTTTGGGAAAGAGACACAGCTGGAAATCTGTGCCAGGCTTTCCCAGAAGTGTTTGGATGTGTGAGATTTAAATTTATTCTGAGTGTGAGTATATCAGAGGTCTTAAACTGGGACACTTTGCTCTGAAGTGTGTAAAAAGAAAATACATTTGGGTGGACAGTGGTATATAGTCCAGTCCCAGAATAGAACATGTTCCTTTTATGCTCTTAGGGGAAAATTGTGAAATATTACTTCTGTTCAAGTGACAGTCTCATATTGGAGTCAGCAGTGAGAACTGAAGCTCCTTAGTTACTGACCCAGGATAGTAAAGGGAGGTCATTTTATTGTTGGCAATCCAGTGAGGTGTTGGCCGGACATCACAATATCATCTTTGAAGTTATTAATGTTCTTCTTTTTTCTCTCACCACACCTCTTCTCTTCTTTTATTTATTTAATTAAATATATTTATTATTAACACTTGATATTATCATATTATTTGTTATTATCTCTTATGTTGGCCTTATGCATAATTTAATATTGCCTTGCTGTTAAAAAACTTTCATTTACAATATTTATTGTTGTGTTCCTCATTATATTATTTTCAATTTGCTTCCATTACTCAGTATTGTTTTATCTTATGTTATTAATTATATTTTGGGTTATGTTTATTTTTCCTTTATGTTTATATTTTATTTGTCACAGCAAGACAAGGTAGGCCTGTTCCTGGTGATCCACCTACCTTGGCTCCCTCGGCCAAGGCACCAGGGCCCGCACATCTGAGCTGCACCCTGGTGGCAGCCCCTCTGCTGCCCCTGCACTACATGCTCTATCAGGTAGTTCCTCCCCACAAGCTGTGGCTGGGGCCCCCTCTGGTAGTGGAGGTAGAGGGGATACTTTTGTCACTCAAGAGCAACTGCCAGGCATAGTGCATAGGCTTGTGCACCAAACTGTTGGTGCATGCCTACGCTGGATGGAGAGTATGCTGTTGCTCCTGGTGGGGCAGTCTTCCCCAGGCATCAGCATTGACCACTGCCTCACAGCAGCAGTGAAGATGCAGTCTTGACAGTCCAATGGGTGAGGACTTGAGTCACACTGCTATCGTGTCTGATGTCCATGGGACCGGGATCCCACAACACCCTTCCAAACTAAGGTATTCATCCCTGTCTTGTGTCCCACACCATCTCTGTCTACTGTCTTGTCTGTCTTGACTGTCTGAAAATGCTTCTTCACCTTCCCAACTTACCTTCCCCTCACATTCCTATGCCCCTTTCCCAATATTCCACTTTCACCTTAAAAAAAAAGCACCTGTCCCACAAAAAATTATGTCCAGTACAAAGTTCTCTATTTCACACATGTGGCCACTGGACACACATAATTTGGACCAATTGGCTTGACAGCACACTTATGTTGTCGGCATCCCTCCCCCTGGTGGTGACAATCCAAATTCAGCTAAAAATTTTTTCAAGTGCACAGTTGTTGCTGTTGAAGAAATGGATATCTATGGTTCTTTCTTACACCCTTCCTGCACATACTTACCTGCCTTTCACTATATTTTCCCTCTGCCTGCACCCTATTTCATCACTGTCCTATCTTCCCAATTTTCTTTTCTTTAAAAAATTATTGTGCGATGCATTGTGCAGCATCGCTCCAGTATGCTAAATGGAGGTATAAATCTACATGTACTTGACTGCATGATCACATTCAAAAATATACCTGCCCCTATTTCAAACCCAATACAATTTAACTTGAACAACACTGCATTGACCCATCAAGCCACACAGCCAGTTAACTAGCACAGGTGTTTTAAGTAAAACAATAGAAATTGTCATTTTCTCATCATTAAGCATGTTTATGCAATACTATGCATCGCTCCACATTGCACAGCAGTCTGAAACAAATTTATGGAAAAATAGGAATTTAACTGGGACTCTGGAAGAGAAATATATCACTATAAAGCCATACACATAATAATACATGTAAGTGAGGTATGTAATAGCAGGTAACTGTGCAATTATATGTACAACATGTAAAAACACACCTGCTATACCAGTAACTCTGTAATGCAACCTGTTAATTGCTGTGAAAACATTAATATTTTGTCCATGTGGTCCTCGGTTCAAATACAGCAGTGTCTAGCATTTAAGATACATGTATGTGTACATCACCATTATAAATTGTGATATGTATGACTGTCTCATCGCTTATTTATCCACCCAAAGCAGTACAGATGGAATGTCTGCTTCTAAACAATGGAAACGAGAGGCCTACAGATAGGACCACATTTTAACTAGTCCTATTACAACCCTAGAAAGTGCATAGAATGTCAGGTTATGCATTAGTATAAATCCCCTGAGGATTGTGAAGTATATAATTCAAATATAGCCCAGTAATATCAGACTGCAGCCCACAATGATTTGTTAGTGATATTACAGACAACCACAGCTACACAAGTAACATGCATATATGGAGGTTACGCTAGAAGCAAGGGTTGCCAGCATACACGTTCCAGATGACTTACATGATATAACACATAACTTAGCAGTTGTCCACCAAGCAGGTTTGTTCTTCCTTGTGGAGCTTGTTTTGGTCTTATCAGGTAAGGCTGAAGCAATGCAGTTAAACAGGTGTTTGCATAAAGCATTGATATAAAACTTGGCATAGTTGCCATTTCCATCTGAGGGGGGAGGTGCAGTACAGCTATTTATACCATCCTGTAAGAGGTAATAATGTGCTTTGGAGAAATGTTTTAGTTTCCTTGCTGTTGCGGGGTGTGATAGTTACTTCGAATGAGACAATGTGTGGTCAGATATCACTAGGGAAGACCTCACAGTGGGCATGTTACAGTGGCCCCCCATATTGGTAAGCACCTGATCCAGGATGTTGGCAACCCTTTGTGGGGGGGAGGGGGAAACCAGCAGGTCCAGTGCATTGGAGTTAACGGAGCTGAGGAACCTTTTGAAAAGTGAGTTACAGCACAAGTAATTTACCCGGTCAATAGATAGTTAAAGTAGCCCAAAGCCAAGGTCTTTGCATGTATCTTGATAGAGACAAGTAGAGCCAAATAGGCAGAGTGGGTGTCCTGATTCACAGATGGGGTCCTGTATTAGACAATGACTTTAACAGGTGACCTCCCAACAATTAATTGCACCTGAAGTATCTCCAGGGAGTCCTACTGTTTAACCAGTCTGGAGGTGTTTTCATCTGTAATGAATATCTATACACCACCGCCTTTAGTTTTCATGCCTTCAGTTTGTGGTCTGAACATGTGGAAGGAGGTGTAGTCTGACTTGGTTGGGGTGCTCTCCACAGCTGTGAAACTGGTGTCTGTGACTGCACAAGTGTGTAAGTCTTCCAAGGTGAGGACTGCCTCTAGTGAGTGCAGTTTCATGTTAAGACACCTAGCGTTTAGCAGCATAATCTTGAGGTTGTCTTTATATGGCATTTTTACAACTGGAATTTTGTCCTTGAGACACCACCTAATAAGGGCACTATGGAGGAGGCAACAGTCTTGGGCAGTAGCCAAAGTCTAAGGGGTGACAGATGAAGACCATTCTGGCAAAGCATCAAGGTCTCTCTATTATGTCATCCCAGGCTGACAGATACTGTATCCCCTTAGAATGACAACAGAAACTTGGGTAATTATTGAGATCAATCATTTTCTGTTTGCAATGAGACATCATCCTAGATGAAGGTAAAATGCTGCTTAAGGCTAGGGACATACCTGCCTGAGACACATAGTCTGAGAGTTCAGTCATGTCTCTCTTCATATAGTGCAGAGAGGTACGTCTCAAGTCATTCACACCAACATGGACTATGACAGAGTCACAACACTACCTGTTTTTGGAATACATGAGTGCATGTGTGATATGGTGCATCTTACTGCACCCAAACCCGTATCACACATAGCTACATATGCAGAGGTCATTACTAGAAACATACCTAAACACCGGAGACCTACAAAACACAAAGACTAGCACTCTACACATAACACTTCCTTTGCAAAACACCTTATAGATTATAACTCCTGCACCAGTGTCTCCCCAGTCAAACCCCTAAGGCAAAACACAAAATCAAACATACTAGTCATAGGTGATTCCATTGTGAGATACATTGGTGTCCCTCTCACTAGACTGGATAAGGAAAACGTCACAATCAGCTGTCTGTCAGGTGCCAGGATAGGACATATCACACATGCACTCAAGTCTCTCAACAACAGGTACTGTTATGACTCGGTCATAGTCCATGTTGGTGTGAATGACTTGAGACGTACCTTTCTCCCTAGCCTTAAGCAGCATTTTACCTTCACATAGGATGATGCCACAGTACAAACAGGAAATGACTGACCTCCATAAATACCTTAGTTTCTGGTGTCATTCTAAGGGGATACAATATCTGTCAACCTGGGATGACATGATCAACAGACCTTTATGCTTTGCCAGAGATGGTCTTCACCTGTCACTGCCGGGATTTCTGCTACTGGCCAAGGCTCTTGCCACCCCTATAGTGCCCTTTTTAGGCAGCAACTCAAGGACAAAATTCCCAATCTATAAACCACATCTAAAAACAACCTCAAGGTCATGCTGCTAAACACTAGGAGTCTCAGCATGAAACTACATTCATTGTAAGCTGTCCTCACCTTGGAAGATGCAGACATTTCCACAGTCACAGAGACCTGGTACAAGGTTGTGGCAAGCACCCCAGCCATACCAAGTTACATCTCTTTCCACACATTCAGACATGAAACTGAAAGCATGAAAACTGAAGAAGGCAGTGTATCAATATTTATTAAAGATAAATATACATCCAGACAGGTTAAACAGTATGAGTCACAAAAGACACTTCAGGTGCAATTAACTGTTTCTTGTGCACCTATTCAAGTCATTGCCAGTTACAGAACTCCTCCGTGGATTAGGACACCCAATCTGCTTATTTGTATCTACTTGATTTTATCAAGATACATCTGAACACCCTGGTTTTCCTTGACTTTAAATACCCATCCATTGGCTGGGTAAATTACTCACGCTCAAAATCAGTTCCCCAAAGGTTCCTCAACTTCATTAACTGCAATGCCCTGGACCAGCTGGTTAACACCCCCACAAGGGGAGTGAACTTCCTGGATCTGGTGCTTACCAATATGGGGGACCACTGCAGCACCCCCCTCCACCACTGTGAGGTCCTCCTTGGTGAGATCTGACAACAAATCTGTCTCATTCAAACTAACTATCACACCTGCCCCCCCCCCCCCCCCAGCAGCAACTAAACTAAAAAACTTCTCCAAAGCAGATTATAACATCTTATGGGATGGTATAAATAGTTTCACTGCACCTCCTCCACCTCCCTCAGATGGAACTGGCAACTATACCAAGCTATACACCGATGCTTTATACAAACACCTGCATAACTGCAATGATTCTGCCATACCTGTTAGAACAAAAACAAGCTCCTCAAAGGAGAAATAACCTGACTGATGGACAACTGCCATTAACGGGCTTTACAATAACAGGAAGAAATTGCTGTCTAAGAGTAAGAGGGAGGGAGCCCTGCTAAACTGGAAACACACCCTCCTCAGCTTAAACAAGCAAATAAGATGTCTTGTGAAGTCCTCCAAAGCAAACTATGAGTCCAAATTAGTTTTCTCAACAAAGGACAAAGGCAAGGCATTCTACAGTTACATCCGCGACCTAAATGGAAAGGCCCAGATTTCTGCCAAACTGGTAGTTAATGATATCACATATACTGAGCCTGTGGACATAGCTAATGTGTTGGCTGACAGGTTCTGTGTAAACTATACACTGCAGTCCCCACCACACATACCCCATGGCATCCCTACCACCTGTCTCCTACCTTGTATCTCTAAAGAGCAGGTCATAAATGCCCTCTATGGCCAAAAACACAGCATCTATGGGGCCTGATAACATCCCAGGCTGCATCCTACATGGGCTTCAACATGAATTAGCAATACCATTGGGTACTCTTTTCAGCCATAATCTAAGCACTGTCTTTGTACCAGCTGAATAGAAAACAGCCACAAAGTTGGTGCATCCGCTGATCCTGGGAACTACAGACTTATTAGCCTGACTAGCCCTATGTGCAAGGCCATGGAGTGAATCATCATGGACCTTATCAACAAAGATATAGGTAATTTCAAAACACTTGACCCTTCTCAGTTTGTATTTGTCAAAAGGAGATCATGCCTCTTAAACCTGGTGAACTTCTTCGAGACAGTGACAGTGTCCGTGGATGAGGGAAAATCTATGCATAAAGCCTACCTGAACTTAGCCAAAGCATATGACACTATCTCCCAGTCAAGCACCATTGAAAAACTCACCCAACTATGGATTAACCATTATATCATTAGATGGATCGCTAACTGTCTCACTGATAGAACAAATATAGACAAAATAGAGGAATCCACCTCCAGCAGCAGACCTGTAACCAGTGGTGTTCCACAGAGTTCAGTCCTGGGACCTGTACTGTTTGGAATCTATTTCTCCAAAGTAGAAGCAAAAACTAAAGGTCTGTGGCTGACAGAGTTTGCTGATGATTGCAAACTGTGAGAGGTCATAGAATCTCCAAATGATGGCAACATCCTACAAGAGGGTCTTACACAAACAAATGATTGGTGCCAAAGTTATGGTCTTAAACTCAATGCAAAAAAATGTATTATCATTCCTTTCGGTAAAAGCAAAGCTCCTCTAACTACCGATGAATAGCAACATCTTGAGTATGCACTTATTGGTGAGAGACTTTGCACACAGTTTGACAGCTACCTTACCTTTGATCACCATGTCTCCACAGTGGTAAGAAGGCAATTCTATCTTGTACCTCTCATACGTAAGGGCATTGTCTCCAGAAAATAAGAAGTTATACCTCCCTGTACTCTTCCCTCATCAGGCCAATAATTGAGTATAACACCTCCCTTGGTATGTACCTTTCCAAGCAACTGCAGCAATTGGAGAGACCATAAAGGTTCCTCACAAGGGAAATTCAAGGTCTTTAGCATCTGTCCTGTGGGGATCATCTGAAATCACTGTCACTTTATACTGTCTCATACAGACTACTCAGAGGTGATCTCTGCCTTGCATACAAGGCAATCTTTGACCCTGTTTTATTAGAAATGCTGCATATCCATAACTCAGTTGGTACATGGGTTACTCACTCTAAATACTTTAACCTAGTATGTGACATTAATAACACCTGCTGCTGGGACAAATTTGTCTCTTAGAGGTTACAACTTTGGAACACACTCCCACTTCATGTCAAACAGAGCACCTCATTGGCCTTCTTCAAATG
>NC_056732.1:275427020-275444520 GCF_019279795.1 Protopterus annectens
TATATATATATATATATATATATATATATATATATATATATATATATATATATATATATATATATATATATATATATATATATATATACACACACACATACACAGTGGATATAAAAAGTTTACACACCCCTGTCAAAATGCCAAGTGTTAGTGATATAAAAAAATGAGACCACAATAAATCATTTCAAAACTTTTCCCACCTTTAATGTGACCTATAACATGCACAATTCAATTGAAAAACAAACAAATTTGTTAGGGGAAAAATATAAAAAATAAAAAGTGTACAATAAGCTGGTTGCATAAGTGTGCACACCCTTAAACTAATACATTGTTGAAGCACCTTTTGCTTTAATTACAACATTCAGTCTTCCTGGGTAGGAGTCTATCAGCATGGCACATCTTGACTTGGCAATATTTGCCCACTTTTCCTTACAAAAGCATTTTAAATCTGTCAAATTGCGAGGGCATATCTTGTGCACAGCCCTCTTCAGGTCACTCCACAGATTTTCTATTGGATTTAGGTCTGGGTCTGGCTGGGCCATTCCAAAACTTTAATTTTCTTCTGATGAAGCCATTCTTTTGTTTATTTGGATATTTGCTTGGGGTCATTGTTGTGCTGAAAGGTGAAATTTGTCTTAATCTTCAGCTTTCTAGCAGATGGCTGAAGGTTTTGGGCTAAAAGCGACTGGTATTTGGAACTGTTTTGACTATAGCCCCAGTTCCCACTGAAGAAAAGCAAGCCCAAAGCATGACACTGCCACCACCATGCTTCACCGTGGGGATGGTGTTCTTTTGGTGATGCAAAGTGTTGTTTATGCGCCAAGTGTACCTTTTTGCGTAAAAGTTCAACCTTTGTTTCATCAGACCATAACACATTTTCCCACATGCTTTTGGGAAACTTGATGTATTGTTTTGCAAATTTTAGCCAGGCCTGGATGTTTTTCTGTGTAAGAAGAGGCTTCTGTCTTGCAACCCTACCCCAGAGTTCAGACACATGGAGAATACGGGAGATTGTTGTCACATGTAGTACACTAATAGTACTTGCCAGCTCCTTCAGTGTTGTTTTAGGTCTCTTGGCAGCCTCCCTGACCAGTTTTCATCTTGTCTTTTCATCAATTTTGGAGGGACTTTGCAATGCCACTGTTCCATATTTTCTCCTCTTTTTGATGACTGTCTTCACTGTGTTCCATGGTATATCCAATGCTGTAGAAATTTTTTTGTACCCTTCTCCTGATTGATACCCTTCAACAATGAGATCCCTTTAATGCTTTGTAAACTCTCTGGGAATCATGGCTTTTGCTGCAGCAGGCAACTGAGTAAATGTCAGGAAAATCCTACTAGGACAGCTGAAGTTTATTTGGGGTTAATCAGAGTCTCTTTAATTGATGGCAGGTGTGTACCCAAGAAGACTGAATGCTGTAAAAAAATCAAAAGATGTTTCAACAAAGTATTAGTTTAAGGGCATGCACACTTATGCAACCAGCTTATTGTACATTTTTTATTTTTTATATTTTTCCCTAACAGATGTGTTTGCATTTCAATTGAATTGTGCAGGTTATAGGTCACATTAAAGGTGGGAAACGTTTTGAAATGATTTATTGTGGTCTCATTTTTCTTATAACAGGGGTGTGTACACTTTTTATATCCACTGTAGATATATGTTTTTATAGACAGAATATATATATATATATATATATATATATATATATATATATATATATATATGTGTATATAAAAACACTTAAAAAACTTCTAAGGCATATGGACAACAAACACAACACACAAACTGGTGGTTTGATTTCCAGGATATTTAAGGAACGAAAGCACTAAAAACCACCAGTTCATGTGTTGTGTTTTTTGTCCATATGCCTTAGAAGTTTTTTAAGTGTAATAGATTTACTTTCTTCGGTTAGTTTTCCTTCAGTTTCCATGGTATGTGTGTATGTATATATATATATATATATATATATATATATATATATATATATATATATATATATATATATATATATATATATTTATATATACATATATATATATATATATACATATATATATATATAAATATAGCTATATAGATATGTATACAGTTTGAGCAAGGAGCAATGGATTTGTGCTCTGCTTAAATATGGGCATGCACAGTAGCAATTTTGGATTGTTTGCGCGTTTCTAAGCAGTGCACAAATGGGAGGTGCATTGCTTACATCCGAGACTTACTTTTCCAGAAATTGAATCCAGCCAACACCTAACTGTACTCCAGGCTAAGATTATGTGTGAGCACATGTGACCTCTGAACCTGTTTCTACACTGTGTACAAGCCACATGTGATACGACCCACGTCGTCTATCTTGCTAAGTGCACATGTTGCCCTGCATTTTATGTGGGCAAGACGGATAGACGACTTAGGGATCGTATCAGGGACCATATATATAATATTAAAATTAAATCTTTAAATAATGCTCTATCGAAACATGTCCTTAATACATCTGTAAATCATGAATTTAGATTCTTGGTTATTTATAAGAACTTTGTAACTATTAGAAGGGGTGATATAGTGAATAGAACTGAGGAGAATGAGATGAAATGGATCATTAAGCTTAGAGCTGACCATTCACCAGGTTTAAATGATAGGGTTCCTATAAGACCAGTGCTAAAGGCTAGGAAACTGAAACTCAATATATGACTGTAATGTGGGCACCAGTGTTCATGATGTATATGTATATATGAGTTTGCATATGAACCTATGTATGAGTATAATTAGATTCATTATAAGGTTTATATGGAGTTAATACCTGAGAATTGATGTTAATTTTTATGTTTATATATGTTTGGTATATGAAATTACCTATTTATTATGAGACTTGTATAATGATTTGGGCATAAAACTTTTTAAAATATGATAAAAGGATGTGTTTTTTATAAATGGTTTTAAAATATTTTTTATATGAATGTTTTATAGACTTTCTGTTGCATATAAACCTCTGAAGTCACTTAAAGTCTGTAATGTGTGAAAACATTTAGTATATAGCAGTTTACAGATTTCCTGTTATATATAAACCTTTGAAGTTATCTAAGGTTTGTGATGCATGAAAGCATTCAGTTTTTAGCAGTTGTGATAGTTTTAAATATTTGATGTATAAAATTAACTTGTAACAATTAAATATGTTAATGAATTAATTATAGGAAATGACATCACTGCTATTATATAAAATGCTGGTGAAATACTACTTTCTATATTAATTCTATGGCCTGAGGAAGCCTACGGGTGAAAGCGCTAGCCAAATAAAAGTTTTAAAGGAAGGAATCTGTTTGCCTACTTCTTAACCATAGTGAAGTGAATACTATCTGTGGTACGAGGTGGTTGATGTTTGCTGAAGTGCCGAAAGGCTTTAACAAGGTTTTTGTAACTTGCGTGACTTTTTTTGACTGTGAAAAGCCTTGTTTATGCAAGGTGTTGGTATCTGCCGTGGTACCCTTCCGAAATCTTTATTTTTACTTGCTTACGTCTTCGTTATAGGAAGAGGTACCTACGAGTTAGTGACAGTGTTCATATATTTAAATTATTTATTGTGGTCTCATTTTTCTTATAACAGGGGTGTGTACACTTTTTATATCCACTGTAGATATATGTTTTTATAGACAGAATATATATATATATATATATATATATATATATATATATATATATATATATATACATGTATATATAAAAAACACTTAAAAAACTTCTAAGGCATATGGACAACAAACACAACACACAAACTGGTGGTTTGATTTCCAGGATATTTAAGGAACGAAAGCACTAAAAACCACCAGTTCGTGTGTTGTGTTTTTTGTCCATATGCCTTAGAAGTTTTTTAAGTGTAATAGATTTACTTTCTTCACTTAGTTTTCCATCAGTTTCTGTGGTATATATATATATATATATATATATATATATATATATATATATATATATATATATATATCTATATATATATATATATATATATATATATATATATATATATAAATATAGCTATATAGATATGTATACAGTTTGAGCAAGGAGCAATGGATTTGTGCTCTGCTTAAATATGGGCATGCACAGTAGCAATTTTGGATTGTTTGCGCGTTTCTAAGCAGTGCACAAATGGGAGATGCATTGCTTACATCCGAGACTTACTGTTCCAGAAATTGAATCCAGCCAACACCTAACTGTACTCCAGGCTAAGATTATGTGTGAGCACATGTGACCTCTGAACCTGTTTCTACACTGCTGAGCTTAGCGTAAATTGGCTAAGACTTTTTAAATCAGTCTTAGATATGCAGCACAGCATGCAAGTGCATATGTGAAAGAGGTTAATACTAGGATAGCACCCACAGAGTCTGCAAAACACAAGTTATTGCAACTTCACATCCAAAATATCTGGATATTTCTGGATTAGCACTCAGCACACCATCACACAAGCTAACTGCCTTAGTCCTTTGAGCCACTGAACCTGCTTGATAGAAAGGGTATCATTCATCACACAATCACTTGCTTAAATATGTAAATTGCTATTGCTCAGTTACCTAATACATACAAGATCAAATTCTATATTACTCTCCTGAGACTGTGTGGCATACTAACTGTGTGAAATGCTCATAATGTATAGATGAGTTGCTGTTATGGCTGTTACTACAAAGGGGACGCCGCTGTTTTGAGGGGTGGTTAACAAAACCTGTGTTCTTCTAGGATTCCCACTATTGTGACTATTGTTTAACCTCAGTTTCTAACATCTCCCTTTAATGGTGTACCAGTAATCTGTTGCAGTAGGAATGCATGAATATTTGATGCATGACGCATACTGATTACAGATGGAGATGTGATAGTGGAATGGGTATCTGTAGTCTCATGTGGATGCCATTTCTGTACAAATAGCCCACTATAGTTGCTTGCATAATACACCAGCTCCATAGCTGCAATGACATATCATAATAATCCACTAGACTACTGTGTAGGTTACGGACTTATCTTGCAAATGCAGCAGCTGACACAACTGTAGTTCAGGGCTGACTCTGTCTGATACAAGCAGCCAGTGAATGGTTAGGTACAGGATGTGTGAGTTGGTTGGCATCAATTTTAATATATATATATATATATATATATATATATATATATATATATATATATATATATATATATATGTGAGTAGGAGTTGGCATCAATTTTAACATACGTATGTGAGTAGGAGTAAGGTGTTAGTCCCTAAGTACCTAGGTTGTCAGTGAATGTGCTATGCATTGTCTCTTAGCCAAAGCCAGGGCATACTGAGCATGCTTACATCTGCCTACAGGGACAGCAGCAGGAGGTTCGTCCTCCTGTGACTGTGGTGACTTATGCACTGGTGGGGGCTGTGTATCCCTTCACTTTGTTGATCCTGCTGCAACTTTTTCTGCTGGATCAGGTTGGGTAGCATAGCACATACTGTGAATATATGTGCACATGTGGCTGGAGTGGATTACTTTTAAAATGTCAACTGCACATAGTGGATTGTGCACACCGCTGAAACGTTTCCACAAAACCCATACTACTGAAACTTCAGAAAGTCAACAAAACATCAAACATCAACATTTCTGACCATGCCACACCTACAAACAAGAGCTAACATGGGTCAAAAAGGGGGGGAGAATTTGCTGTTTGGAATATCGGCGTTCGAGATTTTGAGAAGGCGCAGTTCAGAGTTCACGGAAGTGGTTTTGCCATTACGTCCATCAACATTTTGAAGGTAAACTGGCTGGAGTATACTGCAGGGCTCCACCAGATATAACAAGTCACTGAAACTATCACTTCAGAAGCCCAAACACAAACTGTGATGTTCTTAGTTTGTGCATGTGCCTCATTACGGAGTTCTTCTGTGGGTGTGTGTGTGCTTTTCTGATGGGTGTCATCATCCACAGTTCCAGGATGTAGCCATCATCAGCCAGTAAATGGCCCTGTGGGATGTTCTCCCTAGCAAACATCTGTTACAGCTGTGATCAGTGCCAGATATGGGAGTTGTAATAACTGCCATAGTTGCCAGCATACACATTCATGATAATACTCTGAGGAAAGGGGAAAAAATGTGCTTATTGGCATGTGGGAGCATAGCATCCAGGAATTGATGGAGTATCCTGGATGCAGATGCCTGTGACACCCCCATCATGTCCCCAGTTGGTCTTTGAAAAGTACCTGTAACTAAGATCCTAAGGGCTACACATACATTCGTTTCTACTGGAATGGGTTCCCCTCTGTTAGCTCTGGCTCTGAGTTGAGGGTGGGAGAGCTCACTGAGTTCTTGTATTATGTCCCTGTCCACCCTGTAACACTCTACAATCTTCAGGTCACTTAGCTCCTGGTAGGTTACCCTGGGCCTGAACACTCTTCTCCTCCTCAGCCTAGCCCTATTGTCAGCAGCACCAGCACCATTGACTTCAGCATCTAGCACATACAGATGTAGAATAGCTGCAGCAGCCCCTTGCTTTACCACAGTTAAAATTTCCAAGTCTCTACTATAATGGTTCAGAGTATTGTGGGAAAATCAGAATGTAGTGTGTATGCACACTTTATACAGTTATGGTGTAGGTCCACCATGTGGGATTGGCTAATTATGACACAGTTCACCTGCTTAGGATATAACTGACAAAATCTAAAGGCCCTACTTTATTGTGTAGTGTGACATTATGCACAGTGTCATGCAGCTTAGCTTATATGAACTATGTGTGGACAATAATACTAAAATTATGGGTGGCCTTAAAGAGCAAATTCTTAAGGTGGACCAGCAAATCCGTATACAACTTTCTGATAATACAAAAGAGCACCCATATTATAGGTTAACCTTAGAGGAGGTTGAACAGCATGAAAATGCAATTATTGTTTATAAATACAATAAGCTGCAAAGGGATATAGCAGCTTATGAAACTGATACTGACTATTCTAATTTTGATTGCAAAAAAATAGAATTAAAAGTAAAAACAATAATCAAATACAAGCAGGCCAGTTCAATCATAAGAAAACTGACAGCAGTAAGCACTAATCACAAGCCCTATTAGCCTCAGGGTGGTATTTCCGGGTTGACTTCAGCAATAAATCTTCTAGTGCACTTAGTGAAGTTCCTGGCACAAATGAATTGTTAAATAGGACTAAGAAGACAACAAATGTAGTGATGGAAGCTGTAGAATCCATCGCTAGTAACAGTAGTGGAACCAGACCAAAGATTTGAGTCGATGAGGACGAGAACAGGAAGGACAAGAATACAAACTGCATCGGACTCTTCAGTGGACAATTAGGTTGTAGAATTGATGTTTTAATATTGTTAATTTGTCCGATTTTGTTTTAGATCCAGTGCATAAAAAATGTGTTAAGTTTAGGGCTGAATTTTGTCCCAACAAAAAGAGCAATTATTGTGAGCATGATTCTTGATCTAAAGCAGTATGTACAAAGGTTGAACTCAGATTTTGTTTTACAAGATGTAGAAATACCTGACATCTTGCGTGTTAAACCTTCTTGTTATAATCCAAAGTCTAATCATACTTTAAAAATATTTGAACGTATGTGTGAGGCAGAAATTAGAGAACTTTTAAGTAAACATAACAACATAATATATTTTAACTTAAGTCCTGTGGAAAGGGAAGCTTTGATAGAACTTAGAAACAATAAGATGTTGAGAGTAATGAAAAGTGATAAAGGTGGAAACCTTGTGTTAATGAACACATAAATTTATATAAATAACATGCAAAGAATGTTAAGCAACCAACTGGAATATACTGAAGTTCAAATGAGTGAACTACTGAAGTGTTATAAGAGAATACATGCATTTCTATATGACAATTTAATGAATGGTAACATGGATTTAGTTATGTATAATTTTTGTTTGATTGAAAAACCTAAAGTTGGAATTCTGTTTGGGCTTCCAAAGGTTCACAAGGATTCAAAAAATCCCCCATTTTACCCAATAGCCTCCTCGCCTAGTTGTGTAACAGAAGGTATTTCCTCGGTTATTGATTCCTTGTTAAACTCTTTAGTGCAAAATATGAATTCTTGTATTAAAGATTCATGGAATTTTTTTAATAAGTTGAGGGAATTTCTTTATGGTTTTGAATTTGATAGTAAGAATGATATCATTTTTACAGTTGATATTTCACTTTTTACTTCCATTCCTCATGAACAAGGTGTAAATTATGTAAGTGAATTTTTAAATAAGTACACAAGTCTCCCAACCATAAAATTAATTTTTACTGTGATATGTCAAAAATGTTATCTAATATTTTTTTTTATTTAATAAAACGTTTTATAAACAAAAGAAAGGGGTTGCCATGGGTTCTCTGGCAACCCCATCTTTTGCAAAAATTGTTATGGATTGGTGGGAGATTAAAGTATTAGATGTTATTAGAGAAACTTTTAATATATGTTTTTATAAAAGATTTGTAGATGATTTGTTTTTTATAGTGGAAGGTAACATAAATACAGCTGAGCACCTTGTGGAAGACATAAATTTGAGGTCTGAGTTTCTAGAGTTTGTATTAGGGGACTGTGGTATAGAGATCAATTTTTTTGATGTACATCTTGAATGGAATATAAAATCTAGGGTATTTGAAGGTAGTGTATACAGAAAAAATACTTTTACCAATAGTCATTTACATAACAGTAACCATCCATTTTTTATAAAAAAAAATATCCCCAAAGGACAGTTAATATGCACAAGTAGAATGACTAGTACTGATGAAACAGCACAGAAAAAGTTTAGATTTGTAATAGAATTATTTGAGAATAGGGGGTATGATGCCAAATATTTAAGAGATTTGGGAGAAGAAATACTGAGCAAAAGATGTACTCATTATCCTTCCATTTTGAAACATGCCTTTCAAAGTCATAAGATGGAGTGCACTGATGTAAGGAATAAAAAGTAAGTATGTCATTTGGATATGACAATTGACAGCATAAATATACATAGAATTATTGAAAGTAAGTGGAAAATTCTAGAAGGAAACAACAAATTGTTTAAGGTAGTTGGAATGAAACCAAATTTTGTTTATAAAAACAATTATAATTTAAAGAGTTTGTTGCAAAATGATAACACAATGTATATTCCTGATAATAGATATAATCACAAGACTATAGGGATGTTCAAGTGTGGGGACTATAATTTTTGTAGGTACATATTAGAAAGCCCTTTTGTGTCCTTACAATCATTGTCCTATACAATTATGGTAGCAGGATACTTCAACTGTAAAACCAAAGGGGTTGTGTACATTGGGGTCTGTAGTGGATTTACAGCTTTTTATGTTGGAATGACCACCAGAGCTTTATCTGAAAGAATGAGAGAGCATGTTTATAGTATAAAAAAGAAAGATCTTAATAATTATCTTTATAAACACATATTGGAATGTAAGAAGTATAAGAAATTTCTCTTTTCTATCACTGAACAAGGAAAAGTTGATTTAAGGGGAGGGGACTTTAAAAACATCCTAAAACAAAGAGAATCTAGTTGGCAAATAAAATTAGAAACAGACAAAAAACAGGAATTAATGAAATGATTAATATAAAGTGTTTTGTTTTGTTTTTAAAACAGAAGGTTGTATTTAAGCAAATCATGATTTTTGTGTATGCAGAACTTTCCAAATGCTATTTAAAAGATTGTTTTAAGGTTAAAATAATGTTTTTTTTGTTTTTTAGTATTTGTATGTATTAATGACTAAGTAATTTAGTAATTGGATAATTTAAGTGATTTATTGGGTGGAGATGAGCTGATATCAATAGTTGTAGATTTGATTGAGCTTTAAATGTGTTCTGAAGAAGTCTGTGGATGAAAGCATTTGTAATACATTTTTTTTGAATCTATAGGCTGTTACAGGTTGTTAGTAATTACTGATTGGTTCTAAACAATTCCACTGTATTGTTCTGCATGCTTCTAACTATTTAAACAGACACATTTACTGTTTTTCATTTGTATGCATTGTTTCTCTGAAGAAGTCCTATACACCGAATAAAGGATGAAAGCGCTAAGGAAACTGTTTTGGCTGTGAGTTTATTTGCATACTCTCCTAGTTTAGTTTTGAAGTTTTTTAGTCATTTGTTATTTTTCTTCATTAGTTCACTTAGTCGGTTTTATTACGATTTGTAATAAAAAGTTTGTATGCTAAAAGTTATCATTATTATTTTGTTTATATAGGTATAGTGCTTTTTTGCCTTTATTGTGCTATCTTTCCATTAATTATAACTTATATAACATTAATTGAATATATCTGGTTTCTATTTGTAGTTGGCAATGTCATGACTGTAATGTAGGCGGTCTCCTTGGGCAAACACACTAAGCTATGCCCAAACCATTTGCTGCAAGCAGTGCTCTGTGCAAACACGTCCATTGAGCACAAAATATCCTAAAAGTTACATGACACACCCCTCCAATGTTATCCACATCCAGTGGGAATATAACAACCTTATAGTAGCCTACACGAAGTGGATATTTGGATACAGTTGCTCCTTTTAGCGATTCAGCAAATCAAGGACATTTACCCTCATTCGCATAATATTCATGCTGACAGCCTGGAAACTACAGTATTCATAGCTGTGTAAGCTGGATAACAGCACAAATGCACTATTGTACAGATGCGATTCAAGGTCTTACAGTACATTTGTCTGATGTACATTAAAAGTGTCATTTTACAATTTATTTTTATTTTTATGTTAATCATGTTTGTGCAATGCAGCGCATACATGCAGAAATGTTTAAAAAACAAATATTAATTTCACATAATCCGTACTGTTTTCAGACATCAACAATGTTATGTTTTGCACATTTATGTATGTGATCTTACCGTTTCAGGGGAATTATCTCCATACCTGTGGACTTTTACATCATCTTCTTTCAGTGTAGACTCCCGTAGACAGAAAATTTCCACGTACACAACTGATACGGACACAGAGTCTACACAGATGCATTATGTCTTGTTGGATCACTGCACCCTGCTAATTTGCATGAAATTCGGCTACTTAAGCCAGAATTTGCATTTCACAGAAGTTTTCCTGTTTGTGCGTGCTTGCGCGACACTAAAAGGAGTTTACTGAATCTAAAACTGTTTGTGTCCATCTATGCATCTTGCAGCAATGTTCACATGGTAAAGAATTTCATGTTAGCTTTACTGAATTCCCCCTACAGTGTAGATGCAAGATCTATCAAATGTATTATTACCAGTAATTGGACAATTTTTAGCAGTTGCCCTGAAATAAATAAAATAGCGAGAGACCACCTGATTTTTGCACAAAACACGGGCAAGAGTTTTAGAAACTTTTTTCAAGCCAAACTTAATATGCCCAAAGAAAAAAAAAGGAAAAAATCAGGTATGGTGAAATGTTACAACTGTAATATATGTGATTATTTATATACTGAATCAAGAGAAATAAGGATTAAGAATTTCTGTATTAAGATCAAAGGTTGTTATACATGTAAATCCAAATTTGTTGTATACTTAGTGTTGTGCAAATCTTGTCCATCTTTTTATGTTGGTCTCACTGTTAGAGAACTATATAAGCATATTTATGAAAACAAAAAGGCTGTGCAAGTGGATGATGAAAGAAATGCATTAGTCAAACATTATAAATTTAGTAAATGCAAGGTGGATTTTAAATTTATAATTCTTGACAAAATAAAAGATTTTGATAAAATGTTTAATGCAGAAGATGAGCTAGGGTGGCATGAATATCTATGGCAGGTGAGATTAAAGGATCTATATCAGTTCATCAACTCGCTTATCATCAAACCCCTATTCATCGAACAACTATTTATCGAAGCTGCAAATTGGCAAACAGACTTTTCAGCAAAACTTGTCCTAGGGCAAACCAACAGAAGGCCACAATAGTGACTGAGAACAAAATAATAAAACTTAACACCTACCCAAGTGGGGGGCTATGCCCCCCACAACCCCCTAACTAAATATACCAACGCCAAGATCCCATTACAGTGGGGAAAAAGGCAAATTCTGGATGGCAGACAACCGTTGCCTTGCCCTCGGAAACATTTTACTGAAAACTCCATTCGATGATTGGTAGCTTCACTAAATAAGTGTTCAATGAAGAGGCATTCACTACTTTGTGATTTGACAAAATTTCATAGGCCCTGTTATCTACAGGTACCTGTCAAATCTTCGAATGCTCAAAATTTCAAACGTTACATGGTCGAGACCAAATGTTCTAAATTTTGAGTGCTCGAAAATAGACTTTCAATGACACTGTACGGTGCAGATAGGGAGTATTTCCTTTTTCTGCACTGAACTGTGGTCTCGGAATTGGTATATTTAAGTAGGGGGGTGTGGGGTGGGTGCAGCCCCCCATGTGGGAGGTGCAGGGGGGCTTGCCCCCCTGCCTATACTGTTAAAGTGTTTTTTTTTTTTGTGTTTTCATTTTTTTTTTTTATGTTCAAACATCCAAATGTCGAACATTTGATTTCGACCATGTAATGTTCGACATTTTGGATGTTCGAACATTTAACATAGACTCGTTATCTACCAGGACTGAACAACTGTAAAGACTTTGCAGCTTATTCAAAAAAGAAGGGGTTAAAACATTAAGTCAATCAAGGCATGTGATTTAATTTTTGTATTTAAGGCTGTTTTTATGTAGCATTAGTCAGTCTGAATAAGTCTATCTGTATTAAAGATGAACGCTCTTACTGATAATGCTTAAAGTTTAATAAATGGTTTTGGTTTATTTAGCTTTGAAGTTAGTTCGGTTTTACTGTTGTTTTGGTATTATCCCAAATCCTAAGGACATGCAGTAGAGTGATTCTAAATTGACCATAGATGTGTGTGTGTGTGTGTGTGTGTGTGTGTGTGTGTGTGTGTGTGTGTGTGTGTGTGTGTGTGTGTGTGTGTGTGTGTGTGTGTCTGTGTATGTAGGTAGAACATTTCATAAGAAAGAAAGGCCATGCAAACTTCTTCCATTCCTACTTTCTGGATAGTGACTATATGAATAGGTTGCCACTTGACAATATCTGATAATGCAACCATCACTGGATTTATTAGTTAATAATGAGATAAAATAGCATGTGCAGTAGTGAATGTATTCTATTACACAGTGAAAAAGTGCATAACAAAATCATTTCCAGTAAGATGCAATTATGCTTAGAAATTCAGAAACAAACCCTTTGATGGAACTATAACATGAACAAAGTTTGCTGTAGAAAGAACTTATAAACCTGCATTGATGGCATAGTGGGATTAAGGCCCTACCTATGACCCAAAGTATGCAGTTTTAATTAGTTATTCAGGATCTGGATGGCACAAGCAAGTGGTCTGGATGTACCCATGCCATGACGGGACGTACCTGTTTAGGGCACTTACACAGCTGATCTCCCTGATGAAGACTGGAGGTAACCAGCGTGTCTTACTTGAATTTTGGTGAGAAAGTCCTGCTAATGGTATTTGCCCCAACAGAATTGAGAGGAGGTGTGGCATTAATGCCCACTGTGCAACCTACCTACTGGAAATTACTGGACATTACTGGGCGGGCTGCAGCAAAGAATTAGTAGGGAAAGCTCTTCTTGGTAGCATTATGACACTATTTTCTCTGGTGCCTCAATTTCCTCAGTGGCACCAAACATGTGTCAAAGTCCAGTGGAGGCTTAGTGGGGTTTTGTAGACTTGGGAGAACAGGAGTGGCCCTAACAACAGCTGATGGTCAGCAGCTGGATGCCAAAAAAAATGGTTGAATAAAAAAAGACAAAGAAGCTGTAAAAAAAAAAAAACACGAAAACTACTTTTAAATATAGCATAAGAGCAATACATGGTATTACCAATATGCAAAAGTATGAAACAAAACTAGTTGTTTTTAAAAAGAGCAGTAAACAATTTTCCAACTGCATCATAAAAAGTGCAACAAAATCAACAGTCTAATATATTAATAAAAGACAAGTGAATAAATTCAGATCTTAAAGCTATATCTAATATAGTCTCAGAGACTTAGTAACAATTTGTAATAACAAAAAAATGACAGAAAGTAGAGATTGAACTCTTGGAAAAGTATACCACATATTATGGAAGATGTAGAATAATCTTGAAAAAAATCAAGGATATTACCTCCTTGGGTTATTTTTTAAAGTCATTCCACCCTCATCTTTTGCACAGGATGAGACGTGGCTTCATAATGTGACAAGCATGAGTGGCAGAATCCAAACAGGTTCAGTGTAAGGAAATTGGAACCATAAGACTGAGATGCCCAACATGCATTTATAAACATAAAGCAATCATAATTAATAAGTGGATGAACATATTAAATAGATAATAAGCTGGAAATAATCATTTATTTTTGGAAATATTTGCATTAAAACATTTGTTTACATAGAACTGTTAGAATACTGAGTATTTCTGAAATTATTTATTAAACAGATGAAATATATTTTCCAGGGGCTGAAATCACTGTAGATACACCTATGTGTTGGGTGAGGAAGGGGTTCTAACATTGTTTGCCTTCTCAGCTGTTTTCTGTTTTCTTTGGAGATCATCTTGTGCATGAGGAAAAAGGGGGTGGCATTAGTCTACTCTTATTTTTTCTCTTTTTGAATGTTCTGTAAAGTTATGTGTGGATGTTAGCTGGCAAGGTCTTGTGGGAGAAAACAGAAAACCGGTTTTGGTTTTATTGTGCAAGTCAAACCATGGAATACCAAGAAGTTTGCATCTGCAGTTATATATGTTTTGAATCTTTACAGTCAACTAGGTTACCCTTAAATACCTCAGAAAGTTGCAGTCTGTCACTGAAGTCTACATTAATAATGCATGAAAGTTGTTTGCAGGCTTTTCTTGTAAAGATGTGTTCAGGGATGAGTGGGTTATGATTACTTAATGCAATTTATAAGTTGCTATTACAGAGATTTATTAAATAACTATTTTTAGTCAAGTCATATTCTCATAATGTCATGATTTACACTTCTTCTAACATTATGCTTGTCTGTCACTGAAGGTATATATGAATGAGATGTGCAGTTCAAGGATGGGGTTTACTACTGTGCATCCAGGGTGGTACCTCTTTGAGAAATAACCTCACTCTGGAACTGGAATCAGATAGTATGTCATGGACTTTCCTACACAAAGTAAAAAAAAAAAACATATTCTGGTCCTGATTTATGAATGGCTAATTTCTACACTACTATCTTCTGTGAGTCATGCCACTATTTTGTATTCATTAAATGGCTCAACACATTCCCCCGGATTTACTAATCTTCCATGCAGGACTAGCTTAGTCCTGCAGGGAAGCAGCCGTTTAAGACTAGGATGGCAGCGCACCATGCATATTAATGAGGCGTGCTACCTGAGCTCCTAAGCTTATACAGAGCGTGTTAAGAGCGCAGGGGGCATGTCTGAGAGCAGAGTTCTCAGAATAAACATGCCTCCACAATAAAGAACAGCAGAAAGGTGTAAGAAACTAGCTAGACCGCTCATAGGTGTCCACATATCCTCACCAAGATTCCCCCTCGAGTACAACAGCAAGTAAATACAAAAAAATGAACAAAACTTTTTTTTTAATTAAAAATCCGATTAAAGCTAACCCTAGGTGCGTGGGTGTGCCCATCGCTTAGCTACAGTTAATGCAGCTTAAATGGTTGAAGAGGATAACAAGGAAGATATATGCAAATGAAGCAGCATAGCAATAGTGTAGTGAGCAGAGCATTCACCTTACGAGCAGGCATTCCCGTTTGAGTCCCACTGCAGCACATTCCATTTTCCATGTCAAAGCAAGTTATGACCAATATTTTTGTTGCAGAACCCACTAAATAACATATATTTGTGAACTGGAGTACTGCATTAAATGCATGTGAGGTGTCAGTGTCATAATGAATAAAGCACCAGTAAGCAACTTTAAGCACCAATAAGCAGTAGTAAGCATATTTAAGCAGTAGTAAGTGTGTTTAAGCCTGTTTGCATGGGGGTAAGCAATGCGCACACAGGCTAAGCAATTCAGAAGCTAACTCTCTGTAAGCATCATTAACTGGAGGTTAGCAGTGCTTAGCCTCGCGCAAACCCACTCAAACCCACTTACAACTGCTCAAAAGTGTCTTAATCATTCTGTATCCAATGGCCCTTGTTCTGTCCAGAAACAAAATAAACAACCTTGCAGTTCTTGAACCCAGGACCCTATACACTATAGTCACAGTAGTTAACCACCAAGCTATCACAGCAGTACAGAAAAATGAGGTATCAGCAAACAAGTCTTCACTATAGTAAAATCAAACTGAACCTGTGAAAGGAATCAGTATTCAGACATGTGTTCCATAACCCACTACATAACATAAATATGTGAACTGGAATACAGCAGTAAGCCCAGAAGTCAGGTGTAATTGTAATAGAGTGTTGAAGTCCCCAGTAAACCACAAGGACACCATACAGTATACGTAAACATGAATCATGGATAACAGGCATACATATAAGATGTAATGAATAATAAATCAATGCAAAAAGAAAATATAATGCAAAGTCAAATGTAAGCAATGCTAAGTATTGCACAGGCCAGCTTAGGAAGTGTAAGCAATGTGTAGGCTAGCTAACTCAATGTGCCCAGTGTTATATCCCTTTAAACAATGCCAACTTTTGGTAAGCAGGTTTGCCCATAGCTTAGTCTTTTCAAAACCAGCCAATCACAAAAAGGTGCGGGAAATCGGCCCTACTTAAACCCAAGAGGTGGGAATACATCTCATAACCGGTTGTAGCTTCCCTTGCAGGCACCATCTCAGGAAGGGGGTGAGGATGTGCGCTTGCGGGCGCAGCGCTGGTGCATCCAGGAGTCCAGAGTCATGGCAGGACTCCTTGTCAAAGACCATGAGCAGAGACTGCTGCAAGGCCAGTACTAGGGCTCCCAATATAAGGTGGATGCCTACTTGTGAGTAGATCAGGCATCACTATGCCGACCTGAAGCGGTGTAAGGGGACCTCTTGGAACAGTGGATCCAAGAAGCTAGAATGGCAGGGGATGTCCGAGCTGTGTGTAAGTATCACCCCACTATGTGTGTAATAATCGCCAGCTCATGTATATCATAGATAGGTATAACTACATATTTCTCTTATGTCCTCCACAGCTGCAATCAAGTGGGCCACAAACCAGAAGGCCCATGGCAGTCGCCTGGAGAGGTTGCAATGTGAGGCAGGTCAATAATCCTCTTGCATGTACTGTCACAGGAAATAAATCTAAAAGTATTAGTAAATTAATTGCCTATAGAAATCCTGTATTGTTTAAGGCAAGTACTGCATACACCAGAGAATATGGCAGGAAGAGACTCATATAGTATGTGTGTAAATAAAAGCATAATAGCCTGACAGTAAAGGTCTAATTGCTGGACTGCATGTGTATACTCTGGGATCATATGGTAATGTAGATTTGCATGCACGTAATAGTACTGTTGTATTAAGCACTTGTTACCCACACAGTGCACCATAAATAGAACGTGTAGGAATGCTTGTATATGACTACTGTAATCCCAAGAGGACATTTAGTACAACCAAGAGGCACATAGATA
>NC_056732.1:275449520-275452020 GCF_019279795.1 Protopterus annectens
GCAGCACTTAGTCTGTAGTCAGGTCAGGCACATCCCCTCCTGTGTGTTGCCCTGTTTCCGCAATGTATGTTGTTAGAGGTAGATCCCCAATCCATCTGAGATGCTGTTTGCCAAACAACGGATCAAGTTCCTGCTCACAGTGAATGTAAAGGCCCAACACCAACATGATGTTCCTAGATACTGGAGTGTGTTTCCATGCAATTGGCTATGGGAATGTTACCACAGCTGTTCCACATGCAATCAGGTAGAGGAGGGCTACAATTTGTGCAGAGGCCATCAGCTGATCATGAGCAACACTTAAAATACACATGCTGCTGCTTAAGCAAAGCAGGTGTAAGTCTCCACATCCACCAGAGAGGGAGTGAGAGAGGCAGACAGAGGCAAAGAAAAGTCAGGGAGTGGTGGTAGAGTAAAACATAAGCATGTTTGTGTCACACACCTACCAGTACAGGGTATCAAACCCCTGATGACTATGTAGTGCTATCACATGTCTAAGCAGTTATTGGATGCACCACATAGGTGACATGTTGAGAAGCCTTTAAAATGTTTATGTGATGGTGAGTGACATCTGCAACAGGGATATGATAGCTATACGGTAGGTGAAGTACACATGCCTGTCCTCATGAACAGGTACCAGTGTCAACACAGCCACACTCTCACAGGAACACACACACATTAACACACTTGGCAGGCCAGGAATATAAATTATCACTAGTGAGATTGCCACAACACATCACTGTGCAGGTATCGCATGCAGCACAGAGGTCATATGGAGTTTATATGGGCAAAGGGTATGTGGAGGTGTGTGACATCAGACAACATGCTTCAGTTTGCCAGTGGGTGTTGTAGTGAGTGTGAATGTGATCATACACATCATACAATAGACACACAGATACAGGGTGCCAGTACTGACATGCATGGGTGCATTGCTTCACGAGTGTATAGTGGATAGTGTGTAGTGCCAGATGAATATACAAGGCTAGTTGATGGGTATACCTTGGCATCAGACCACATGACATTGGTTTGCATTGTGGATCAGGGGTGTAGTGTCTGGATTTGACCACACATTTGGGTATTGTATTCATGATCTAGTCACCTGGGTGATTATTGTGTGTGGCCAATGCTGTGCATTGCTTGCCATGTATGTGTTCCTTAGTCCATAACATGGACAGTGTCTGGGATGTGCACACCAACCACATACATGTACAGTGACATGTGGAACTGTACCTGGGGTGTATGGCCCATGTTGTGTACACAGATTATCAGCAGATGTGCCAGTCCTGGACTCATGTGGCAGGAACTGTTAATGGATGGCAGGTTGACCCAGCACCTACTTTGATAGCATGATACCAGTATTCCCTGGTTTCAGTGGCATCTGTCCATACAGGGCATGTTTTCAGGCATGGTATGACCTTTGTGGGTAACATTTAAAGGCACCACAGGTGTTGCTGGTGTCTAGTGGGGAGCATGAGGAAGTTGCACTTTCGGCATGTATGTGCCTATTGGACTGATGGTCGGGGTGCCATGCCAACTGTAGCCCACTGCAATCACACCATGGTTACTATCAGTGGGCAATATGCAGGGTGCTACCAACATATCAGCTATTGCCTAGGCAGGTGTGTGTGTGTGTGTGTGTGTGTGTGTGTGTGTGTGTGTGTGTGTGTGTGTGTGTGTGTGTGTGTGTGTGATTGAGACATGGGTTGAGAGTGTTATCTGGGTAATACTAGTGTCACTCAATTTGTTTGCCTGGCCTTGATGTAACATGTAGAGGTATGGATATGCACCCCAGCCTCTTGGCTATTTCACATCTGTTATCACTGTATGGTGGACATTGTGATATATATAAGTGCCACCATATAAAAAATATGCAAAACCCGCTCCCCATTGAGTCCAGTTGTCAGCCACCTCCACCCAGGATACGAATTACAAACACATACACACACACACACACACACACACACACACACACACACACACACACACACACATATATATCATGTCTGGGATTAGAACTCCTACCTAACTAGTTTATTACACTACAGCAATACGCAGTTATAGGATGCACCACGGAGATTAATGGAGTACTCTTTCCCCAATGGTGTATTTCACAGTGAATGACATCAGCAGGATTATCAAAGTAGGGCATTTGAAGTGTAATGAGTGTGACTAGCCTAAAATGCATTGGTCCCTACACAGACATCGAAACACACACAAAACATCCACAACTGCCATGTGTGGGGATAGAACCCATACCAGAGTTCTATATCACACTACAGCATGAAGCAGTTATGGGATGCACCATGAGGATAACTGGAGTACTCCTTCCCCAAAGGTGTATTACACAGTGAAATACAGCAGGATTGCCAAAGTAGAGCATTTGAATTTTAGGGAGTGTAACTAGCCTAAAAAGCATTACTCTCTACACAGACAGAACACATGCACACACACACACACACACACACACACACACACACACACACACACACACACACACAGTTGC